>NW_026042434.1:77500-307500 GCF_023856365.1 Brienomyrus brachyistius | reverse complement strand
GCCCACCCATTGGCAACCCAACCAACGCCATCGCTGCTAAAAATTATGTGGCTTGGATAAGCCTACATGGCCTAATTATGCGGCTTCAATAAGCCTGCGGGGCCTAATAATTCGTGGCTAAAATAAGCCTACTTTTTTTATTTATGTATATGGGCCTTAAAACATTAAACACGGGACCTTGTGTCAGGTTCCGACACGTGTTTCGGGCTGCTCTGCCCTCATCAGGAAACCAGCAATCAGTTTTTTATTTTGTTTTTCAGGGGGTGACGGAGACGAAGGACCCCGAAATATCCCACACACCAGGCAGCCAACCCGGAGGAACAAGGGGAATAATTATAACACCAACAGGTAAGTATTTGCCTTTATATTGACCTCCAATAAGGTTCAATAATCATTCAATAATGCTTTTTCCTTTTTAGATGAAATGGCACCCCCACAGATCTGACCTTCTAGAAATGCGGCTCGGGCGTGGCACCACCAAACCTACGCCGGCCTATGAAATAAATGGCACCCCCTACAGATCTGGCTAACCGCCCTATTTTGGCTATGGCGCCCCCCCTGTGGTGTCATGCAAATCCCCGGTGTCCCCCAGAGGCACCTCCCAGTGCCCGAGACCCCCGCAGGGTCAATCCATCGCCATCCTGGCCGAATCCCATATGAATACAAATAATTTTACCAGCACTGTGGCCCATGTCCTTCCTCCTCGAAGGCTTGAGGGAAATGAGGGTGACACAGTGGGGAGAAGGTGTATATATGGGGGTTATTATAACCCTCCATAAAATTGTGTGGGGGTAATTATTACCCTCCACAGTTTTGTAATTGGGGGGCTATTTTAACCCTCCCAAATATAATTTTAATTAATTAACCCCTTATTTTAAATTTATTTTATAGGCGCAGCTAAATGATGGTCCAGTGGAAGGGTCAACCGGGTGGGCACCCTATGTCCACTAAGGGTGGCACTGGCCGGATAGGTTTAAGGTTGGGGTTAGGGTTAAGGGTTGGGGTTAAGGGTTAGGGTTTTAGGGTTAGGGTTATGGTTAGGGCTTAGGGTTAGGGCTTAGGGTTAGGGAAAGGGTAGGGGTTTAGGGTTAGGGAAGGGGGAGGGGGGGACTCCCCAAGTACGCACGGGCCTACCCCATAGTGGTCGGGCGCCCACCCATTGGCAACCCAACCAACGCCATCGCTGCTAAAAATTATGTGGCTTGGATAAGCCTACATGGCCTAATTATGCGGCTTCAATAAGCCTGCGGGGCCTAATAATTCGTGGCTAAAATAAGCCTACTTTTTTTATTTATGTATATGGGCCTTAAAACATTAAACACGGGACCTTGTGTCAGGTTCCGACACGTGTTTCGGGCTGCTCTGCCCTCATCAGGAAACCAGCAATCAGTTTTTTATTTTGTTTTTCAGGGGGTGACGGAGACGAAGGACCCCGAAATATCCCACACACCAGGCAGCCAACCCGGAGGAACAAGGGGAATAATTATAACACCAACAGGTAAGTATTTGCCTTTATATTGACCTCCAATAAGGTTCAATAATCATTCAATAATGCTTTTTCCTTTTTAGATGAAATGGCACCCCCCACAGATCTGACCTTCTAGAAATGCGGCTCGGGCGTGGCACCACCAAACCTACGCCGGCCTATGAAATAAATGGCACCCCCTACAGATCTGGCTAACCGCCCTATTTTGGCTATGGCGCCCCCCCTGTGGTGTCATGCAAATCCCCGGTGTCCCCCAGAGGCACCTCCCAGTGCCCGAGACCCCCGCAGGGTCAATCCATCGCCATCCTGGCCGAATCCCATATGAATACAAATAATTTTACCAGCACTGTGGCCCATGTCCTTCCTCCTCGAAGGCTTGAGGGAAATGAGGGTGACACAGTGGGGAGAAGGTGTATATATGGGGGTTATTATAACCCTCCATAAAATTGTGTGGGGGTAATTATTACCCTCCACAGTTTTGTAATTGGGGGGCTATTTTAACCCTCCCAAATATAATTTTAATTAATTAACCCCTTATTTTAAATTTATTTTATAGGCGCAGCTAAATGATGGTCCAGTGGAAGGGTCAACCGGGTGGGCACCCTATGTCCACTAAGGGTGGCACTGGCCGGATAGGTTTAAGGTTGGGGTTAGGGTTAAGGGTTGGGGTTAAGGGTTAGGGTTTTAGGGTTAGGGTTATGGTTAGGGCTTAGGGTTAGGGCTTAGGGTTAGGGAAAGGGTAGGGGTTTAGGGTTAGGGAAGGGGGAGGGGGGGACTCCCCAAGTACGCACGGGCCTACCCCATAGTGGTCGGGCGCCCACCCATTGGCAACCCAACCAACGCCATCGCTGCTAAAAATTATGTGGCTTGGATAAGCCTACATGGCCTAATTATGCGGCTTCAATAAGCCTGCGGGGCCTAATAATTCGTGGCTAAAATAAGCCTACTTTTTTTATTTATGTATATGGGCCTTAAAACATTAAACACGGGACCTTGTGTCAGGTTCCGACACGTGTTTCGGGCTGCTCTGCCCTCATCAGGAAACCAGCAATCAGTTTTTTATTTTGTTTTTCAGGGGGTGACGGAGACGAAGGACCCCGAAATATCCCACACACCAGGCAGCCAACCCGGAGGAACAAGGGGAATAATTATAACACCAACAGGTAAGTATTTGCCTTTATATTGACCTCCAATAAGGTTCAATAATCATTCAATAATGCTTTTTCCTTTTTAGATGAAATGGCACCCCCACAGATCTGACCTTCTAGAAATGCGGCTCGGGCGTGGCACCACCAAACCTACGCCGGCCTATGAAATAAATGGCACCCCCTACAGATCTGGCTAACTGCCCTATTTTGGCTATGGCGCCCCCCCTGTGGTGTCATGCAAATCCCCGGTGTCCCCCAGAGGCACCTCCCAGTGCCCGAGACCCCCGCAGGGTCAATCCATCGCCATCCTGGCCGAATCCCATATGAATACAAATAATTTTACCAGCACTGTGGCCCATGTCCTTCCTCCTCGAAGGCTTGAGGGAAATGAGGGTGACACAGTGGGGAGAAGGTGTATATATGGGGGTTATTATAACCCTCCATAAAATTGTGTGGGGGTAATTATTACCCTCCACAGTTTTGTAATTGGGGGGCTATTTTAACCCTCCCAAATATAATTTTAATTAATTAACCCCTTATTTTAAATTTATTTTATAGGCGCAGCTAAATGATGGTCCAGTGGAAGGGTCAACCGGGTGGGCACCCTATGTCCACTAAGGGTGGCACTGGCCGGATAGGTTTAAGGTTGGGGTTAGGGTTAAGGGTTGGGGTTAAGGGTTAGGGTTTTAGGGTTAGGGTTATGGTTAGGGCTTAGGGTTAGGGCTTAGGGTTAGGGAAAGGGTAGGGGTTTAGGGTTAGGGAAGGGGGAGGGGGGGACTCCCCAAGTACGCACGGGCCTACCCCATAGTGGTCGGGCGCCCACCCATTGGCAACCCAACCAACGCCATCGCTGCTAAAAATTATGTGGCTTGGATAAGCCTACATGGCCTAATTATGCGGCTTCAATAAGCCTGCGGGGCCTAATAATTCGTGGCTAAAATAAGCCTACTTTTTTTATTTATGTATATGGGCCTTAAAACATTAAACACGGGACCTTGTGTCAGGTTCCGACACGTGTTTCGGGCTGCTCTGCCCTCATCAGGAAACCAGCAATCAGTTTTTTATTTTGTTTTTCAGGGGGTGACGGAGACGAAGGACCCCGAAATATCCCACACACCAGGCAGCCAACCCGGAGGAACAAGGGGAATAATTATAACACCAACAGGTAAGTATTTGCCTTCATATTGACCTCCAATAAGGTTCAATAATCATTCAATAATGCTTTTTCCTTTTTAGATGAAATGGCACCCCCACAGATCTGACCTTCTAGAAATGCGGCTCGGGCGTGGCACCACCAAACCTACGCCGGCCTATGAAATAAATGGCACCCCCTACAGATCTGGCTAACCGCCCTATTTTGGCTATGGCGCCCCCCCTGTGGTGTCATGCAAATCCCCGGTGTCCCCCAGAGGCACCTCCCAGTGCCCGAGACCCCCGCAGGGTCAATCCATCGCCATCCTGGCCGAATCCCATATGAATACAAATAATTTTACCAGCACTGTGGCCCATGTCCTTCCTCCTCGAAGGCTTGAGGGAAATGAGGGTGACACAGTGGGGAGAAGGTGTATATATGGGGGTTATTATAACCCTCCATAAAATTGTGTGGGGGTAATTATTACCCTCCACAGTTTTGTAATTGGGGGGCTATTTTAACCCTCCCAAATATAATTTTAATTAATTAACCCCTTATTTTAAATTTATTTTATAGGCGCAGCTAAATGATGGTCCAGTGGAAGGGTCAACCGGGTGGGCACCCTATGTCCACTAAGGGTGGCACTGGCCGGATAGGTTTAAGGTTGGGGTTAGGGTTAAGGGTTGGGGTTAAGGGTTAGGGTTTTAGGGTTAGGGTTATGGTTAGGGCTTAGGGTTAGGGCTAAGGGTTAGGGAAAGGGTAGGGGTTTAGGGTTAGGGAAGGGGGAGGGGGGGACTCCCCAAGTACGCACGGGCCTACCCCATAGTGGTCGGGCGCCCACCCATTGGCAACCCAACCAACGCCATCGCTGCTAAAAATTATGTGGCTTGGATAAGCCTACATGGCCTAATTATGCGGCTTCAATAAGCCTGCGGGGCCTAATAATTCGTGGCTAAAATAAGCCTACTTTTTTTATTTATGTATATGGGCCTTAAAACATTAAACACGGGACCTTGTGTCAGGTTCCGACACGTGTTTCGGGCTGCTCTGCCCTCATCAGGAAACCAGCAATCAGTTTTTTATTTTGTTTTTCAGGGGGTGACGGAGACGAAGGACCCCGAAATATCCCACACACCAGGCAGCCAACCCGGAGGAACAAGGGGAATAATTATAACACCAACAGGTAAGTATTTGCCTTTATATTGACCTCCAATAAGGTTCAATAATCATTCAATAATGCTTTTTCCTTTTTAGATGAAATGGCACCCCCACAGATCTGACCTTCTAGAAATGCGGCTCGGGCGTGGCACCACCAAACCTACGCCGGCCTATGAAATAAATGGCACCCCCTACAGATCTGGCTAACCGCCCTATTTTGGCTATGGCGCCCCCCCTGTGGTGTCATGCAAATCCCCGGTGTCCCCCAGAGGCACCTCCCAGTGCCCGAGACCCCCGCAGGGTCAATCCATCGCCATCCTGGCCGAATCCCATATGAATACAAATAATTTTACCAGCACTGTGGCCCATGTCCTTCCTCCTCGAAGGCTTGAGGGAAATGAGGGTGACACAGTGGGGAGAAGGTGTATATATGGGGGTTATTATAACCCTCCATAAAATTGTGTGGGGGTAATTATTACCCTCCACAGTTTTGTAATTGGGGGGCTATTTTAACCCTCCCAAATATAATTTTAATTAATTAACCCCTTATTTTAAATTTATTTTATAGGCGCAGCTAAATGATGGTCCAGTGGAAGGGTCAACCGGGTGGGCACCCTATGTCCACTAAGGGTGGCACTGGCCGGATAGGTTTAAGGTTGGGGTTAGGGTTAAGGGTTGGGGTTAAGGGTTAGGGTTTTAGGGTTAGGGTTATGGTTAGGGCTTAGGGTTAGGGCTTAGGGTTAGGGAAAGGGTAGGGGTTTAGGGTTAGGGAAGGGGGAGGGGGGGACTCCCCAAGTACGCACGGGCCTACCCCATAGTGGTCGGGCGCCCACCCATTGGCAACCCAACCAACGCCATCGCTGCTAAAAATTATGTGGCTTGGATAAGCCTACATGGCCTAATTATGCGGCTTCAATAAGCCTGCGGGGCCTAATAATTCGTGGCTAAAATAAGCCTACTTTTTTTATTTATGTATATGGGCCTTAAAACATTAAACACGGGACCTTGTGTCAGGTTCCGACACGTGTTTCGGGCTGCTCTGCCCTCATCAGGAAACCAGCAATCAGTTTTTTATTTTGTTTTTCAGGGGGTGACGGAGACGAAGGACCCCGAAATATCCCACACACCAGGCAGCCAACCCGGAGGAACAAGGGGAATAATTATAACACCAACAGGTAAGTATTTGCCTTTATATTGACCTCCAATAAGGTTCAATAATCATTCAATAATGCTTTTTCCTTTTTAGATGAATTGGCACCCCCACAGATCTGACCTTCTAGAAATGCGGCTCGGGCGTGGCACCACCAAACCTACGCCGGCCTATGAAATAAATGGCACCCCCTACAGATCTGGCTAACCGCCCTATTTTGGCTATGGCGCCCCCCCTGTGGTGTCATGCAAATCCCCGGTGTCCCCCAGAGGCACCTCCCAGTGCCCGAGACCCCCGCAGGGTCAATCCATCGCCATCCTGGCCGAATCCCATATGAATACAAATAATTTTACCAGCACTGTGGCCCATGTCCTTCCTCCTCGAAGGCTTGAGGGAAATGAGGGTGACACAGTGGGGAGAAGGTGTATATATGGGGGTTATTATAACCCTCCATAAAATTGTGTGGGGGTAATTATTACCCTCCACAGTTTTGTAATTGGGGGGCTATTTTAACCCTCCCAAATATAATTTTAATTAATTAACCCCTTATTTTAAATTTATTTTATAGGCGCAGCTAAATGATGGTCCAGTGGAAGGGTCAACCGGGTGGGCACCCTATGTCCACTAAGGGTGGCACTGGCCGGATAGGTTTAAGGTTGGGGTTAGGGTTAAGGGTTGGGGTTAAGGGTTAGGGTTTTAGGGTTAGGGTTATGGTTAGGGCTTAGGGTTAGGGCTTAGGGTTAGGGAAAGGGTAGGGGTTTAGGGTTAGGGAAGGGGGAGGGGGGGACTCCCCAAGTACGCACGGGCCTACCCCATAGTGGTCGGGCGCCCACCCATTGGCAACCCAACCAACGCCATCGCTGCTAAAAATTATGTGGCTTGGATAAGCCTACATGGCCTAATTATGCGGCTTCAATAAGCCTGCGGGGCCTAATAATTCGTGGCTAAAATAAGCCTACTTTTTTTATTTATGTATATGGGCCTTAAAACATTAAACACGGGACCTTGTGTCAGGTTCCGACACGTGTTTCGGGCTGCTCTGCCCTCATCAGGAAACCAGCAATCAGTTTTTTATTTTGTTTTTCAGGGGGTGACGGAGACGAAGGACCCCGAAATATCCCACACACCAGGCAGCCAACCCGGAGGAACAAGGGGAATAATTATAACACCAACAGGTAAGTATTTGCCTTTATATTGACCTCCAATAAGGTTCAATAATCATTCAATAATGCTTTTTCCTTTTTAGATGAAATGGCACCCCCACAGATCTGACCTTCTAGAAATGCGGCTCGGGCGTGGCACCACCAAACCTACGCCGGCCTATGAAATAAATGGCACCCCCTACAGATCTGGCTAACCGCCCTATTTTGGCTATGGCGCCCCCCCTGTGGTGTCATGCAAATCCCCGGTGTCCCCCAGAGGCACCTCCCAGTGCCCGAGACCCCCGCAGGGTCAATCCATCGCCATCCTGGCCGAATCCCATATGAATACAAATAATTTTACCAGCACTGTGGCCCATGTCCTTCCTCCTCGAAGGCTTGAGGGAAATGAGGGTGACACAGTGGGGA
Source organism: Brienomyrus brachyistius (assembly GCF_023856365.1). Taxonomy (NCBI): domain Eukaryota; kingdom Metazoa; phylum Chordata; class Actinopteri; order Osteoglossiformes; family Mormyridae; genus Brienomyrus; species Brienomyrus brachyistius. Next base: position 299,858 of record NW_026042434.1, on the reverse strand, counting down.
GAAGGTGTATATATGGGGGTTATTATAACCCTCCATAAAATTGTGTGGGGGTAATTATTACCCTCCACAGTTTTGTAATTGGGGGGCTATTTTAACCCTCCCAAATATAATTTTAATTAATTAACCCCTTATTTTAAATTTATTTTATAGGCGCAGCTAAATGATGGTCCAGTGGAAGGGTCAACCGGGTGGGCACCCTATGTCCACTAAGGGTGGCACTGGCCGGATAGGTTTAAGGTTGGGGTTAGGGTTAAGGGTTGGGGTTAAGGGTTAGGGTTTTAGGGTTAGGGTTATGGTTAGGGCTTAGGGTTAGGGCTTAGGGTTAGGGAAAGGGTAGGGGTTTAGGGTTAGGGAAGGGGGAGGGGGGGACTCCCCAAGTACGCACGGGCCTACCCCATAGTGGTCGGGCGCCCACCCATTGGCAACCCAACCAACGCCATCGCTGCTAAAAATTATGTGGCTTGGATAAGCCTACATGGCCTAATTATGCGGCTTCAATAAGCCTGCGGGGCCTAATAATTCGTGGCTAAAATAAGCCTACTTTTTTTATTTATGTATATGGGCCTTAAAACATTAAACACGGGACCTTGTGTCAGGTTCCGACACGTGTTTCGGGCTGCTCTGCCCTCATCAGGAAACCAGCAATCAGTTTTTTATTTTGTTTTTCAGGGGGTGACGGAGACGAAGGACCCCGAAATATCCCACACACCAGGCAGCCAACCCGGAGGAACAAGGGGAATAATTATAACACCAACAGGTAAGTATTTGCCTTTATATTGACCTCCAATAAGGTTCAATAATCATTCAATAATGCTTTTTCCTTTTTAGATGAAATGGCACCCCCACAGATCTGACCTTCTAGAAATGCGGCTCGGGCGTGGCACCACCAAACCTACGCCGGCCTATGAAATAAATGGCACCCCCTACAGATCTGGCTAACCGCCCTATTTTGGCTATGGCGCCCCCCCTGTGGTGTCATGCAAATCCCCGGTGTCCCCCAGAGGCACCTCCCAGTGCCCGAGACCCCCGCAGGGTCAATCCATCGCCATCCTGGCCGAATCCCATATGAATACAAATAATTTTACCAGCACTGTGGCCCATGTCCTTCCTCCTCGAAGGCTTGAGGGAAATGAGGGTGACACAGTGGGGAGAAGGTGTATATATGGGGGTTATTATAACCCTCCATAAAATTGTGTGGGGGTAATTATTACCCTCCACAGTTTTGTAATTGGGGGGCTATTTTAACCCTCCCAAATATAATTTTAATTAATTAACCCCTTATTTTAAATTTATTTTATAGGCGCAGCTAAATGATGGTCCAGTGGAAGGGTCAACCGGGTGGGCACCCTATGTCCACTAAGGGTGGCACTGGCCGGATAGGTTTAAGGTTGGGGTTAGGGTTAAGGGTTGGGGTTAAGGGTTAGGGTTTTAGGGTTAGGGTTATGGTTAGGGCTTAGGGTTAGGGCTTAGGGTTAGGGAAAGGGTAGGGGTTTAGGGTTAGGGAAGGGGGAGGGGGGGACTCCCCAAGTACGCACGGGCCTACCCCATAGTGGTCGGGCGCCCACCCATTGGCAACCCAACCAACGCCATCGCTGCTAAAAATTATGTGGCTTGGATAAGCCTACATGGCCTAATTATGCGGCTTCAATAAGCCTGCGGGGCCTAATAATTCGTGGCTAAAATAAGCCTACTTTTTTTATTTATGTATATGGGCCTTAAAACATTAAACACGGGACCTTGTGTCAGGTTCCGACACGTGTTTCGGGCTGCTCTGCCCTCATCAGGAAACCAGCAATCAGTTTTTTATTTTGTTTTTCAGGGGGTGACGGAGACGAAGGACCCCGAAATATCCCACACACCAGGCAGCCAACCCGGAGGAACAAGGGGAATAATTATAACACCAACAGGTAAGTATTTGCCTTTATATTGACCTCCAATAAGGTTCAATAATCATTCAATAATGCTTTTTCCTTTTTAGATGAAATGGCACCCCCACAGATCTGACCTTCTAGAAATGCGGCTCGGGCGTGGCACCACCAAACCTAAGCCGGCCTATGAAATAAATGGCACCCCCTACAGATCTGGCTAACCGCCCTATTTTGGCTATGGCGCCCCCCCTGTGGTGTCATGCAAATCCCCGGTGTCCCCCAGAGGCACCTCCCAGTGCCCGAGACCCCCGCAGGGTCAATCCATCGCCATCCTGGCCGAATCCCATATGAATACAAATAATTTTACCAGCACTGTGGCCCATGTCCTTCCTCCTCGAAGGCTTGAGGGAAATGAGGGTGACACAGTGGGGAGAAGGTGTATATATGGGGGTTATTATAACCCTCCATAAAATTGTGTGGGGGTAATTATTACCCTCCACAGTTTTGTAATTGGGGGGCTATTTTAACCCTCCCAAATATAATTTTAATTAATTAACCCCTTATTTTAAATTTATTTTATAGGCGCAGCTAAATGATGGTCCAGTGGAAGGGTCAACCGGGTGGGCACCCTATGTCCACTAAGGGTGGCACTGGCCGGATAGGTTTAAGGTTGGGGTTAGGGTTAGGGGTTAGGGTTAGGGGTTAGGGTTAGGGTTAGGGTTAGGGTTTAGGGTTAGGGTTAGGGTTAGGGTTTAGGGTTAGGGTTAGGGTTAGGGTTAGGTTAGGGTTAGGGGTTAGGGTTAGGGTTAGTGTTAGGGTTTAGGGTTAGGGTTAGGGTTAGGGGTTAGGGGTTAGGGTTAGGGTTAGGGTTGGGTTAGGGTTAGGCGTTAGGGGTCCCGGGCTGGATTAAATTGGGGTAAGGCTAGGGGTAAAAAAAGGGGGGGGGGTTTGTTTTTTATGGGGTTTAGGGTTAGGAGTAAGGGTTGGGGATTAGGGTTAGGGCAGGTTTTGTGGTTGGGGTTAGGGTTGGGTTAGGGTTTAGGGTTAGGTGTTAGGGTCTAGGGTTGGGTGTTAGGGTTTGGGGTTAGGTGTTAGGGTCTAGGGTTGGGGTTAGGGTAGGGGTTGGTATTAGGGTTAGGTGTTACGGTCTAAGGTTGGGGTTAGGGTAAGGTTTAGGGTTAAGTGTTCCGGTTTTGCGGTTGGGGTTAGGGTTAGGTGTTAGGGTATAGGGTTGGGTGTTAGGGTTTGGGGTTAGGTGTTAGGGTCTAGGGTTGGGGATAGGGTAGGGGTTGGTATTAGGGTTAGGTGTTAGGGTCTAAGGTTGGGGTTAGGGTAAGGTTTAGGGTTAAGTGTTCCGGTTTTGCGGTTGGGGTTAGGGTTTAGGTTTGGGTTTTAGGGTTATGCTTTGGGGTTAGGTGTTAGGGTCTAAGGCTAGGGTTTAGGGTAGGGGTTAGGGGTCGGTGCTAGGGTTTGGGGTTAAGTGTTAGGATCTAGGGTTGGGGTTAAGGTTAGGGCCAAGGGCTTGGTAGAAGGAGTTAGGGTTAGGGTTAGGGTTAGGGTTAGGGTTAGGGAACCCTAGGTTTGGAACCCTACTAGGTTCTGGTTGGGAGTGTGAGGGGTAGGGGTTAGGGGTCAGGGATGAGGGACAGGTAATGGTTAGTTTAGGTAGTTTAGGTAGGGGTGTTTTGGGAGACCCCCATGCCAACCTGTATGCACTGGCCATCTATGCCGTACAGTCAACCGTTGTTATTTTTCATTGAGGCCCCGTGGATATGCTGTATTCAGCTTAATAATCCAGAGTCTTTCAGCTCTTTTACGTTGTGCTGTGGACCAGTTAGGGTTAGACTGAAGGACCATGACCCTGCAGGCATCCCAACCATGGTCAAGGAAATGCTGCACCAGGTAAGTATCTGTTCTTTTTTTATTTAAAATGTTATATTTATGTTGTGCCATTCTTGTTAAGATGGTGTTGCCTGTCTCTCCGACATATTGGCTTCCACACTGGCAACAGCTAATCAGGTAAGTGCAATTTTTCGACTGTAATGTACCCGATTTCTGCGTGGGGAAAACTTCCATACTCCATCTGTTTTGTACACAATCCAATTGGTGGAAGCCTGTAAACTGGTTTCTGGTTATGGGGTCCCGCGTGGGTTTAAGTTGTGCTCTTACTAAACAATCCTGTAAATTTTTATTTTTTCTATAGGCTGCTATAAGTGTATGTGTTCTAAGCGTTTCTGTTTGTCCCAGCGTTTGTAGGAGGTTGGATCTGACCATCCTTGTTAACCTGGTGGTGGCCGAGGAATATGTGGTAATGAAGGGAATGGTGGGTCCAACTAGTTGAGGTTTGGGTGATTGGTACGTTTTTAACATCTTTCTTAGGAAGGACCTGTTGTACCCTCTAGGTCTCAAGGCTTTGAAGAGTACCTGCGTTGCCTCAAAGAAATCCTGTTCCCGGGTACATATCCGCCGGAATCGCAGGAGTTGGGATTTAACCAAACCAGCATAGGTGTGTCTGGAGTGAAAGCTCCTTTTGTGTAAGAGGGCATGCGTGTCCGTGTCCTTAAAGAAGACCTTTATGTCCAGTTTCTGGGATAAGGCGAAAGTTGGGCCCTTATAGGTAGTGGTGTCTAGGAAATCCACGGACTGCAGGTTGACAGTGGACTTCACCTTAATAGATGGGTTATGGTTATTCAATGTGTTGACAAAGTCTTCAAAGTCCTCATCAGAATAGGTCCACACTCCCCAGATGTCATCCAAATACCGGAAATAATGTAGAGGCCGTTTGTGACAGCGAGACAGAACTGAGGCCTCCCATTCTGCCATGAAAATGTTGGCATAGGCCGGGGCAAACTTCTTTCCCATGGCTGTACCCTTAATTTGTAGGAAAAAGTCCCCATTAAATTCAAAATCATTTCTAGTTAAATTTATTTCCAATAATTGAATAAGTTCCCTATCCGGTCTATTTTTATCTGGGTATTTTAAAAAAATATTAGTAATGGCTTGTATGCCTTCCGAAATGTCTATGTTTGTATATAGGCTGTCAATATCCATGGTGAAAAGATAGGCCTGCGGGGGGATATTTAAATTTTTAATTATTTGGACAAAATTGTAGGTGTCTTTTATATAACTAGGGTGACGGGTTGAGAGGGGATTTAAGTAATAATCTAAGAATTGGGCCGTATGGTAAGTCTCGCTGCTACAGTCCGAGACTATAGGCCTGCCTGGGGGAATTTCATGGGGTTTACTCCATTTCGTTGGGTCCTTGTGGATCTTTGGGAGCATATAAAATATTCTGGCCCTTGGTTGTGCATTTCCTATTAGATAGGACTTCTGTTTAGAGTTAATAAACTTCCGATTATATAGGGACTGTATTATGTTTTTAACCAAAGGAATTGTTTCAGAAAAAATAGGGTTTTGTAGTTTTTTATAATAAGTGGTATCCTGTAATTGTCTATATCCCTCCCATAGATATTGTTCCCTATCCATAATTATAATTGCACTACCCTTATCAGCTGGCTTAATTATAATATCCTTGTTGTCCTTTAGTTGTTTTAAGGCCTCCAGCTCTTCCGGAGTGAGGTTGGGTTTTTCTCGAGAAGGTTTAAATAGTCCTTGGAAATCCACTAAGTCCCTTTCCACCAAGGTAAGTATTTCTATGGGTAATTTGTCTGGAGGGGGAACCCAATCTGATTCTGGGGTGAAAGGGGGAGGGGTTGAGTCTACACTATTATGGAAATAAGCTGCTAGTTTTAGTCTCCTGTGATATTTTTGCAGATCCAATCTTGTGTGTAGTAATTGCCTTTTTCTACCAGTAGATGGCGCTGGAACAAAGGTCAAGCCTTTCTGGAGCAAGGTAAGTTGTGGAGAGGTAATTTGAAATTTCTTTGCTAAGATTATGACACTTTTAGTCTCCTCCTGCATTGGCAGGCTTATAGGGGAAGTTAATTTAAATGATTAAGCCAATGTTTGAGCATGTTTTCTGCTGTTTCTTTTGTCCAGTGTATTTTATCTATATCCGTATGGAATTGATTCCCAGGGAGAGCTGGTATGTGTTTTAAGATGTTTTTTATGTAATTGTTTAGGATACCCAGTTGTGTTTGTTCCCATTGTGGGAGCAGACTTGAAAAATTTAATTCTGGAACCCAAATTTCTGCCAGAGGAAATGTTTGTTTAGCCATCCTAAGGGCTGCCTGCAGTTGCTTTATGGCTGTGTCCTTGGCACTTTGTGCCCGATTATTGATGCCAAAGGATAGTATGACCAGTGTCACTTCAGAGGTGGGAGCGGTTTTGGCCAATACGCCCTCTATGTGTCGGAATGTAGCCCCTGGATAGCTATCAATTTGGAGGTCATTCTTAATAAATGGAGGCATTTTAGACAAGTTAGAGTCACCTAGGAACAGACACTTTTTTTGGACTTCTAAATTCCAGGCTGTCGTCTTCCTAGTTGTGACAATATGTCTATTAGGTCTGTACATCTGAATATTCCCTTGCTGACCGGGGGAAGTGGCAATCAAGCGAACCTGTGTTGCTCCCCTCAGGCTAATGACAGTGCGAGGGCTCAATCCGACCTTTGGACTTTCAGGACTAGCCTGAAGACTTCCCTCCTGTTCCTCCAATGGGGTCAGATCATCTTCCTGTATCGTGCAGGGGTTTGACTGTCTGTCACAGGATGGGTTCCGTGGAAGCCGTTGTGGCTTTAAAGGGTCAGTTTCAGTTTGTTGTTCTGAGGAGGGGGAGGCAGGGGGGGTTTCTTCATCCTCTGTTAGGATATGGGCCCTGTCATCTGGAACCGGGGACCAATCACTATGGCGTTCAGTCATAGTGGAGGTCGTTCTAGTAGGTCTGACCAATTCCAGATTGGGTGCTATAGGCTGCGACAACTGGGTAGACACAGCATGAACTTCGGCCTGGACCACTATCCTTTTTCTAATCGTGTGCTGTGGAGGAGAAGTAAAGAGGGACTGTGGGCTTTCCTGGGGCCCTGTCATAAAATTAGTCTCCTCAGAGTTAGGGGGAGGAGTGGGTGTAAGGGACCCTGTCGACACCACTAATTTGTGTGCCTCATGTATAGTCTTGTCCTTCAGTTTCTTTCCAATACCCCTTTTAGCCCATGTAATGGCCAAATCAAAACAAGTTTCCCACTCCTGGGAAGCAAAGAGCTGGAGTTTTGCCAGCTCTGCTGCCAGGGCATCCTCATAATGTTGTCGGTGGATCAGCATTGTAGTTTGGGCCCAATATTTGGCATTACCTTCCACCAAGGTTAATGTTGTGGGATTAGGTAGTGCCGGCTTTATAATATTGGCCAGAAACCCTTCTAATTTTGTAATCATAGGCGGCTGCCCCTGTGCCACATTACCTTTGTGATGTAACAGTTTAATTATACGAAGAATGGCCCGAGCTTTTAACACAAACTCTGGGTCTGTGGAACGCTGGGGTCTAGTCTCCGGTTTATACCTCGTGTTGAGGTTTGTGTTTCGCAGGAACCGGGGGGCCCTTTGTGTCCTGGTGCCCACTCTGTCCTGTCCCTCCGCGGTATAACCACGTTTGAAATTAAATGTCTGTGCGGGTCCAAAATGGACCCGCGGTTCAAAAAATTGTGGTCCACTGGACCTTTGCTGAAAATATCCATGGTAAGTAGGAGCTGGCCTCCTGTATCTGCCATATTTCACAATATGTGCATAGGAAGGTTTAGTCTCCCTCTGCATAGGGCGCTGTGAGTGGTGGTATGGACGGGGTGCTGGCCAGTCCGAGCGCTGATCCGCACGTCTGGGTCTGCGGGTCACCACTGCGGGTCCCGGGCTGGATTAAATTGGGGTAAGGCTAGGGGTAAAAAAAAGGGGGAGGGGGGGGGGGGTTTGTTTTTTATGGGGTTTAGGGTTAGGAGTAAGGGTTGGGGATTAGGGTTAGGGTTAGGGTTATAATCATAACCCTAACCCTACCCAGAATTTCAACATTGAAATTACGAATTTCCTCATTAACCCCAACCCTAACCCTACCCAGAATTTCACAGTGAAATTTTGTAATTTGTCATTACGCCCAAAACTACTGACATTTGGTCATTACTACTGACATATGGTCAAAACTACTGACATATGGCCAAAACTACTGACATATGGCCAAAACTACTGACATATGGTCATTACTGACCATAACCCTAACCCTACTGACCGACCCGGTGAGTGCCACATTTTCAACATGTAGATCGTGGATCCAAATTTACACATGGATATGACGGATATGCTGACTAACTTAGGAAGAGCCACATTTTCAACCTGTATATCATGGATCCTTATTAACACATGGATATGATGGTTATGCTGACCGAACCGGTGAGTGCCAAATTTTCAACATGTAGATCGTGGATCCTTATTTACACATGGATATGACGGATATGCTGACCGAACCGGTGAGGGCCACATTTTCAACATGTAGATCGTGGATCCTTATTTACACATGGATATGACGGATATGCTGACTAACTTAGGGTTAGGGTTAGGGTTAGGGTTTAGGATTAAGGTTAGTGTTAGGGTTAGGGTTTAGGTTAGGGTTATGGTTAAGGTTAGGGTTATGGTTATGGTTAGGGTTAGGCTTAGGGTTAGGGTTAGGGTTAGAGTTAGGGTAAGGATTTAGGGTTAGGGTTAGAGTTAGGGTTAGGGTTAATTTTAGGGGTTAGGGTTAGGTTTAGGGTTAGGGTTATGGTTAGGTTTTAGGGTTTAGGGTTAGGGTTAGGTTTAGGGTTACGGTTTGGGTTAGGGTTAGGGTTAGGGTTAGGGTTTAGGGTTTAGGGTTAGGGTTAGGGTTAGGGTTTAGGGATTAGGGTTAGGTTTAGTGTTAGGGTTAGGGTTAGGGTTAAAGTTTATGGATAGGGATGGGGTTAGGGTTAGGGTTTAGTGTTAGAGTTAGGGTTATGGTTAGGGTTATGGTTAGAGTTAGGGTTTAGGTTAGGGTTAGAGTTAGGGTTTTAGGGATAGGGTTAGGGTTAGGGTTAGGGTTAAGGTTAGGGTTAGAGTTAGGGTTAGGGTTTGGGTTAGGAATAGGATTTGGATTAGGGTTAGGGTTATGGTTAGGGTTAGGTTTAGGATCAGGATTAGGATTATGGTTAGGATTAGGATTAGGGTTATGATTTGGAATAGGATTAGGATTAGGATTAGGGTTTGGATTAGAATTAGTATTAGGATTAGCTTTAGGATTAGGATTAGGATTAGGATTACGATTTGGATTAGGATTAAGGTTAGGATTAGGATGAGTATTAGGATTAGGATTAGGGTTAGGATTAAGATTAGGATTAGGATTAGGATTAGGGTTAGGATTAAGATTATGGTTAGGATTAAGATTAGGATTAGGATTTGGTTTAGTGTTAGGGTTAGGGTACTGGTTAGGCTTAGGGTTAGGGTTAGGTTTAGGGTTTAGGACAGGGATAGGTTTAGGGTTAGGGGTTAAGGGTTAGGGTTAGAGTTAGGGTTTAAGGTTTAGGGTTAGGGTTATAGTTAAGGTTAGGGTTAGGGTTAGGGTTAGGGTTAGGGTTAAGATTAGGATTAGTATTAGGAATAGATTTTCCGAGTTTTTATTCTCTGCTGAGTCCCAAGGTTTTTCTCAACACTGCTGTGATTTTCGTAGGTCTTAAACCCCATCCTCCTCTTGCTTTTGTTGTGCAAACACACCCATTACCTGTGAGGATTTGCACATTTGCATTTTTACTCAGAGTAGCTCAAATTCAAGGCTGGCTAAACCTCTGTGTGCGACATGGAAACCTTCACAAAAGTCTGCTACATCTATACCAAATATCCCACACACTAACTGACCAGCAAATATGAAATCACAAAATATATGGAAGCACTAGTCTGTTTTATTTATTAAAAAATTGAGTGTTTCAAACTTTGCAGTGTTTGCAGACCCAGTGACCATCTTCCCTGCATTTGGCGCAAGTGAATTTGTAGCACTTTGCACTGGTAAACCTGCTGAGGTTTCTGTTGCAGTTCTCCTGTACCTAACACTGAGTTGTCCATATAAGTCCGGGCATAGCAGCAGCCTTCCTCTGTCCCTATGCCATTTGTGGCATATATTGGCAATGGAATTCCTTGGCTAGATGACTCAATCTTCTTTTGCCTTCCCACACTGTCCATGCCTTGTATAGAACGTAGGAATTTGCAACCACCAGGTCCAGCATGTTGTAAAATACAGATACTGGTCACCTGCATGTTGCTGCTCTTACGGAATACATGCGCGTCATTTGGCCCAACACATTTACACCACACTATAACAGTCTGCTGTTATAGTGTGGTGTAAATGTGTTGGGCCAAATGACCAATGGAGAGAGAGAGAGTGAGAGTGACCATTGGTGAGAGAGAGAGTAGTGAGTGTATTTGCTTTTACCGTCTTTCTATATAGGCCTGTATAGTACATATCAGAAAACATTGTAGCACTGATGTAAAATTATACACACATTCACATACCTTTATGTGGTTATAGTCTGTTATCGTATTGGGTTTCCTCTTTCTGACTTCACAGATTGCCACATCTTGGTCCAAGGATATCAGAACACACAAAATCTTGTTTTTTTAGGTGCATAAATTGTCAAGGAGACACTGCCACTTCTAAGCACTGACGCGGAGAATTCATCTTCCTGTGCAGTGTCCTTTGAAATTGGAGGAAGTTCATACCAAACTTTATTCCCTGTGCTCAGTAGTGTTGTTTTGCGCTGAAGCAGTCTGTGTCACAGTGCCAGTGAGGTGATGAAATTGTCTGTTGTGACATTTCTCCCGTCATCCAGAAAAGGCTCCATCAGACCATGACCATGTTCTCTACCAGCTTCTCCCTTTTCTGGTGACTGGGGTGCTTTCCGCATTTGGAACGTATTTGGTCTCCAAATCCGTGTCCATCAAGAACTTGATCCAAAATTTCTCCTGCTTGGATGCGATATACCTCGTGGACAATGAACCTTGGTCGAGAACAGCAGTACATCTATGTTCATGTGTTCTCCTGGAGTATAACTTTCTGCACTGTTTTTGGTGAAAGCTGGCAGAGAACGTGGTCATGAGTCTGATGGAGCCATTTCTGGATGACGGGAGAAAGTCACAATGACAATATCTTCACCTCACTGTCATTGTCACACACACTGCTTCACATTTCTGGGCATGGTTTATGGGCATGGTTCACGTTTGCCGTATACTTCCACCATTGGCAAAGGACACTGCACATGGAGAGGAATTCTCCACGTCAGTGTTTAGAATGGCGCGCATGTATTCAGTACGAGCAGCTTCAATCAAGTGGCAAGTAGCTGTGTTTTACAACATGCTGGACTTGGTGGCCGTGAATGCCAACGTTCTGTATAAAGCATCTACAGGGAGGAAAGTAAAAATATTGTTTCCGATTCTTCTAGCCAGGGAATCCATTGCGAAATACAGGGATGATGGACACTGGGTTTTCAAACGCTGCAAACACAGACTTTGAATGATAGACAGACTGTGTGGGACAGTAACCACTGAGACAAAAGGTAGAAAGATGACGATGCATGTCAAAAACCATGGACCATGACTTCACTCAGCTTATGACATTAATATACAAACATTCTTTGGAGACTGAAGTGTTAGCATGTTCTCATTATATTCATTTTATTCTATTAGCAACTTTTCATTCTATTTTTACTCAATGTCTTTAATAAATAACACAGACAAGTGTTTCCATATATTTTGTGAATGTGCGTCTTTTCATATTTACAGGTCAGTCAGTGTTTGGGATATTTGGTATAGATATGGCACACTTTTGTTAAGGTTTCCATGTCACACACAGAGGTTCAGCGTGCCTAGGATTTCAGCTACTCTGAGTAAAAAATGCAAATGTGCCAGGCCTCACAGGTAATGGGTGTGTTTGCACAACAAAAGCAGGAGGAGGATGGGGCTGAAGACCTGCGAAAATCACAGCAGGGGTGACAAACACCTTGGGACTCAGCAGAGAATAAAAACTCGGTAAATCTAGTGCTAATCCTAACCCTAACACTAACCCTAACCCTAATCCCAATCCTAATCCTAATCCTAACCATAATCCTAATGCTAATCCTAATGCTAATCCTAATCCAAACATAATTTAAATCCTAACCCTAATCCTAATCCTAATCCTAACCCAAATCCTAATCCAAATCGTAATCCTAATCCAAATCCTAATCGTAATCCTAAATCTAACCCTAACCCTAACTCTAAACCCTAACCCTAACCCTACCCTAGCCTTAGTTTGCTAACGATAATTTGGGGATATAATGTTAATCAACAGGCTGTTGAAGAGTAGGAAATATGCCTATGTGTAGTTTCCTCTACTACAGGAGATCACAACTGTCATAAAAACACATGGTCATATCTGAATATGCCATCATTTTTCTTACCCTAACATCAGTTTGCTAACCCAAACTCTAATTTGGGGCATTAATGTTAATCAATATGTCGTTGTAAAGTAGGAAATATGCTATTAAAACATGCTAAACGAAGGACTTCCGGCTATGACGGCCAGCTGAGAAGACGTGTCTCACACTGCTCTGTCTTAATTACTATAATATGCTACTAAGAATACTGCCAATTACAAAAAAACCTGGTAGCATAGTTTTGAAGTTAATAATATAATGTCGAAGTCTGGCAAAGTGCGAAAAAAAAATAGGAAAGCGACGAAGATATCTGTTGATCGGATTTGCGGTGAGACACAGAAATATAACGAATATATGTCGGAGAACGCGACCAGTGGTGTAGTAGTGAAAGCGGATGAAATATTAGCTGCCATAAATCCATGAAAACTGAATTTTCATCCAGATTTGATGGAATTATGACTGCGATAGAAAGTATGAAGGAAATGATCGACTGCAATGAATGAGTGTTGCCAGCTGAATTGAGGATATCATACGCGGAGGACGTGGTTGCTCTCTTGCAAGCTAAAGTAAATCAGTTGTAGTCAAAAAAACAAGTCACTGTAGGATGAACTCGTGGATTTGGAAGCCACATCTCGCTTGAAGAACTTAAGAATGGTAGGCCTTCCGGAAGGTGACGAGGGACGAGATGCATGCTCCTTTTTGGAGAAGTGGATTCCAGAGGTGTGGTATGCTGTGACGTTACAGTCCTCAGGTATTATCGAAAGGGCGCACAGCATTGGACCCATGAAGGACTCCAAGGCGCCGCCGTGAACGCTAATAATGAGGTTTCTGAACTACAAGGATAAACAAGCGGTCATCGTGGTATCGATTGTATGAAGTCAGGAAAAAGAGCAGGACCAGACGGTTTCCCAATATATGTGTATAAAAAATGGAAAAGTAAACTGCTAACTCCTCATGGAAATGTTCCTTGAGACATTTCAGGAAGGTAGTTTCACAACCTCTATGAATAATGATCTAAATTACCTTATTGCCAAAAACAGGTAAATCCTCTAACAAATGTGAAAATAAGTTAAGTTTGTTATATTCTGACCTTAAGATAATATGTAAACTTTAGGCAAAAATGGTTACAAAAATTATTGCCAAACATTATTAATAAAGATCAAAATGGATTTATAATGGGAAGACAGGGATTTCACAATGTAAGAAGGGTAATAAACATTATTCACGCTACTAATGCGATTTCAGATACAGCAGTCCTATCATTAGATACCGAAAAGGACTTTTCAGTGTTTTAGAAAGATTTGGACTTGGAGATAGCTTCAAGAAATGGGTTAAAGTAATATACAACAACTCAACCGTAGATATTTTGGCTAATAGAAATATTTCAAAACCAATAAAAATTAATAAATGTTGTCGACAGGGTTGCCCACTCTGACCTTTGTTGTTTACGCTAGCAATTGAACCTCTTGCAATTGGAATAAGTTCAAATCAGCAAATTTGTGGAATAACAATAGGACAGACAGAACGCAGAATATCCTTGTATGCTGACGATTTCATACTATTTGTCAAAATTAAGTAATTCAGTTCCGGCAGTGCTGCAGCTAATTAAAACGTTTGGTTATATTTCTGGTTTATAGGGTAAACAACACAAACTCGTCTACAATTCTGCTAATTCAAATGAATGAAGAAATCCAATTTTGGAGGAAAATGTTTAATGTTGATCAGTTTAAATTCTTGGGATTACAGATTTTGCCAAGATTGGAAATTATTGTTGATTCCAACTATGAACTTTTAATGGAAGAATTTAATGAATCAATTGATAGACGGATGCCACTTCCAGTATCTGTAATTGGGAAAGTTAATATTTAATTATATTAATATTATATTTAAATGAACATACTACCCAAACTACTTTATTTATTTCAAATATTCCCTTATCGCCTCCTTCAGGATTGTTTTCAAAGGTCAAACCCATGTTTGTCAGCTATATATGGAACAATAGGAAGGCAAGACTTCGTTTATATTTGTTTTATTTACCATTTGACAGAGGAGGTTAAAAATGTCCAAATACATTGTGGTACTACTGGGCAGCACAACTGATGTCTACTATGTTCTATTTTTCTGCAAATGAGTCGCCGCATTGGATAGAAATGGAATCTCATAATCTAACCCTAACTTTTCCCTCATATACATATTCGGACACAAAAAAATTACGGGAAAGAACTAAAAATCGAATTGTAAGACATATTAATAGATATAGTATGCTGTATAAAAATATTTAAATGACTCTCATTCATTATCTCAATATAGTCCAAGATGGGTGAATCAGTTCTTTGTACCAGGAAGAGCGAATGCAATGTTCAAACTGTGCGAATCGAAGGGACTTAAAATGATCTCTGTTTGACGTAATGTGATTTTATGTTGTCTTTTGAGGCGTTGAAGTTTAAATTTACTCTTAATAGGAAACATTTTTTTCAAATACCTCCAGCTGAGATGCTTCGTTAAAGTAAGTCAAGATAATGCTCTTAGTTGGCCTTCACTTTCATTTTTAGAAAAAATTATGATAAAGGATAATCTGATAAAAGGTATTATATCTGAATTTTATGAATTGCTAACAGCTTACTCACCTGAGAATTCACAATATAAGTTGAATGCATGTAAGGAAGTTTTACAATTAGAAGTTTCAGAAGAAGATTGAATGAAGCTTGTACTAAAGTTCACACAATGTCGATTAATTCACGGCTTAAATTTATACAGTATAAATGGGTAATGCGGAAGTATATAACACCGGTTGAATTAAACAGTCGATCTACGGATCGGTGCGGCGTCAGCAGTCATGCGGGCTCTGCATCGGTCTGTCATGGTGAAGAGAGAGCTGAGCCAAAAGGCGAAGCTCTCGATTTACCAGTCGATCTACGTTCCTACCCTCACCTATGGTCATGAGCTTTGGGTAGTGACCGAAAGAACGAGATCGCGGGTACAAGCGGCCGAAATGAGTTTCCTCCGCAGGGTGGCTGGGCTCTCCCTTAGAGATAGGGTGAGGAGCTCAGTCATTCGGAAGGGACTCAGAGTAGAGCCGCTGCTCCTCCGCATCGAGAGGAGCCAGATGAGTTGGCTCGGGCATCTGATCAGGATGCCTCCGGGACGCCTCCCTGGGGAGGTATTCCGGGCATGTCCCACTGGGAGGAGGCCCCGGGGAAGACCCAGGACACGCTGGAGAGACTATGTCTCTCGGCTGGCCTGGGAACGCCTCGGGGTCCCCCCAGAGGAGCTAGACGAAGTGGCCGGGGAGAGGGAAGTCTGGGTCTCCCTGCTGAGGCTGCTGCCCCCGCGACCCGACTCCGGATCAAGCGGGAGATGATGGATGGATGGATGGATGAATTAAACAGATAAAGACATACCAGACATATGCAGATAATGTAAGGAAGTTATAGGAAGTTTGTTTCACTGTATTTGGCAATGCAAAATTATTCAAATATTTTGGGAAAACATAAAGTCATAATTGAAAAGATAATTTTAAAGCAATTTGTACTGGACCCTAAGCTTTTTCTGCTGGGATTATACCTAGAGAAACATAATTATAGTAGAAGTGAACAAATATTTATCGACCTCATTGTCCTTTAATAAAATAAAATGTATAGCTCTGTTATGGACTAAGATGCACAGACCAAGTACTAATCAGTGGATAAGACAGATGTTGTCGAGTCTTCCATTAGAAAAGATAACGCAAAGGCCAAACAATATTTATTTGAAAGTATATGGAGTCCGTTCATTATCTATATTAAAGAATTGGATTTAATGGATAATGAAGTGGATGTCTAATCTTAACGGACAAAATCAGTACCGACCTCAAAGATTGATAAAGTGTTTAACATATTTGTTTCATTTAGTATTCAGTAGGATTATAAAAGCCAACTTTGAATTGATTACCATGGGCAGAAACAGGAGTAATATTCTTGTTTAGTGTTGTTTTGTTTTTCTTTTTTCTCTTTTCTCTTTTTTTATCCCTCAAGAGTAAATGCAGCAATCTTATGTTTGTATGATATTTGGAAAACTGCACAATTGTAAAAGGCTTCAATGTGCCTTATATTTCAATGTCTTTAAAAAATGAAAATAAAATAAAAAATTATTGTAGACAAAAACATGCTAAACTATGGTTTCCAATCCTACAGTTGAGATGACCAGTCATAAAAATACATGTTAATGTCTGAATATTCCACAATTTTTCTAACCCTAAGCCTAGCCTCAGTTTCTAATGCTAATTTGTGGCCTAAATGTTAAAAACAGGCTGTTGAAAAGTAGGAAATATGCTATTTAATCATACTAAACTGTGGTTTCTATCCTACAGGGGAGCTGATTTAGATTCATAAAACCATGGCTAAATTTCATCAAGTAATGGTTTAAATTCCACGCTAATGATTTTCCATCATAAGGACTTTTCCACCAAGACTTTTGCATATCATGAGATTCTGACAGTTTAATGAAATCATGGCTTAAATTCATGACGGAATGAATTAATATAACAAGAGAATGACTTACCATCGAGAAATCATCTCGTGTTTCCTTGCAATGAAGTCATACTCATATGAAGAAATCTTGACAGTTTCATGAAATTATGGCTAAATTCAAGGAATCAAGGAATAACTTAATATCACGACAATGACTTTCCATCAAGGAAACATTTGAGACTTTTTTATATCATGACATTTTGACTCAGTTTCATGAAACCATGGCTTAATTTCATGACGGAATTAATTATCACAAATGGCTTACCATCGAGTAAAACTCATATTTCCGTTCAATGAAGACTGCTTCATATTATGATATTCTGAGGTAGTTTTTTGAATCCATGGCTAAATTTCATCGAGTAATGGTTTAATTTCACGAGAATGACTTTCCATCATAAGGACATCTTCATGGATTCACTGTTTCAAGAAACCATGGCAAAATTTAATCAAGGAATAGCATAATTTCAAAAGAGAAAGATTTTCCATCAAGGAAACATCTCGTTTCCTTTGATTTGAGACTTCTTCAATCTTGAAATCTCTACTTCGTTTCATGAAACCATGGCTTAATTTCATGACGGAATTACAATATTAGAAGAGAATGACTTACAATCTAGTAAACATCTCATGTTTCCTTGTAATGAAGACTTCTACACATCATGAAATTCAGAGGTAGTATCATGATACAACGACTTAATTTCATGACGGAATGAATTAATATCACAAGTGAATGACTTTCCATCGAGTAAGGATCTCATGTTGAAGATCAATGTTTCAATGAAATCATTACGTAGTTTTATGAAACCATGGCAAAATTTCTTCGATGAAAATTTCACGAGATAGACTTTCCATCAAGGAAACATCTCATTTGTCCTTGGAATGAAGACTTCTTCATATCATGAAATTCTGACAGTTTCATGAAACCATGGCTTAATTTCGTGACGGAAAGAATATTACTTAATCTGACCCTCACTAAAGCGGCATGGTATGGAAGCCCGTTTCCGCCACAAAAAGAAAAAAAATAAGTCATAATAACGAGAAACTTTCTCATTATTACGACTTAGTATCTCATAATAACAAGAAACTTTCTAATTTTTTCGACTTAGTTTCTCGTTATTATGAGATACTTTCTCATTAGTACGACTTAGTATCCCATAATAACGAGAAACTTTCTCATTTTTACGACTTAGTTTCTCGTTATTATGAGATACTAAGTCGTACTAATGAGAAAGTATCTCATAATAACGAGAAACTTTCTCATTATTACGACTTAGTATCTCATAATAACGAGAAACTTTCTCATTATTACGACTTAGTATCTCATAATAACGAGAAACTAAGTCGTACTAATGAGAAAGTATCTCATAATAACGAGAAACTAAGTCGTAAAAATGAGAAAGTTTCTCGTTATTATGAGATACTAAGTCGTACTAATGAGAAAGTATCTCATAATAACGAGAAACTTTCTCATTTTTACGACTTAGTATCTCATAATAACGAGAAACTAAGTCGTACTAATGAGAAAGTATCTCATAATAACGAGAAACTAAGTCGTAAAAATGAGAAAGTTTCTCGTTATTATGAGATACTAAGTCGTACTAATGAGAAAGTATCTCATAATAACGAGAAACTTTCTCATTTTTACGACTTAGTTTCTCGTTATTATGAGATACTTTCTCATTATTATGACAGTTTCTCAGGAGAACCTTATGAATGTGTACAACAAGTTGAGGTGACTGTGGCTAGAGTTAGCGGAGTTATGTTTGCTAAGCATATTCAGCAGTACTTTAAACGGGGCTTCACAAATAAAGAAATACTAACGTTGCTGAAAGAGTTACATGGAGTTCAAATTAGCAATCGAACCCTCGAGCGAATTCTGTACAGACGTCAGCTTTGGAGAAGAAAGAACAAAACTGACGAGGCTGATGTGGCAGCATTCATTCAACAACAGCTACAAACATCGGGTCAGTCGCACGGCTATAGATGGATGCATCAGAAATGTTGGTTACATGGGATTATTACTGACAGAGAGACAGTTCGCATGATATTGCGATTACTAGACGGTCAGGGAGTGGATCTAAGGGCAAATAATCGACTGCGTCGGAGAGTGTACAATAGCCGTGGTCCCAATTACGTATGGCACATCGATGGATATGATAAGTTAAAACCGTACGGCATTGCCATAAGAGCTAAATGTTGAGTGATGTACTGATGCTAACGACGGGTTTTCCCGGAAAATAATTTGGCTCGAATCTTACAAAACAAACAATGATCCACGCGTTATTGCGGGATATTATATAACAGCTGTTTCTGAATACGAAGGATGCCCTACAAGAGTCAGGCTGGACCATGGAACGGAGAACAGTTATATCGCAGATATGCAAAGATTTTTTCAGTCCAATGAAAATTTTGCGGCACAGTGTGTCTCTTTAGGCCCAAGTACTACTAACCAACGAATTGAAAGATGGTGGCTCACTCTCCGAAGCCAGTGCGCACAATTTTGGATGAACATCTTTGACAGTCTCAAAGAAGATGGACATTTTATGGACACGTTTCTGGACAAATCGCTGATCCAGTTTTGTTTCCAAAACATGATTCAGGTAGGCATAACATAGAACACCAATCACACACAATGGCAATGTAAATTATGGCTATAAAATTATTGCACATATTCCAGTTTGTAGTGCATGCAAAGCAAAACAATACGTGTACATTTGCTGTCATAATAATGTCAGGTTGTGCTGTATTTTCAAATGCATTATCGTAGCATTTTACATAACAGCCGATCTTAACTGCAGTCTTCTCTTGGGCCACTTTGCTATAACTTTTTAATCATTCTGAAATATATTCTTATGACCATGTGCAATAAGTTATTTCATACCCTGATTATGATATCACGCGCGAACGTCATTTATACAAGTCACAGTCGGCGTATGGAGCAACTAACATTAAAAACGTCTCACTGTCGGCAGCTTTCTCCCATCGTTCACTTAATAGAGCTGAGGCGGTTCGTTCAAGACCGATATTTCAGCGGTGTATTGCAACACCACGAAATAAACGCCAGAGCAAATTTTATTTTCCAATTCCATGACTTTTCCATGTTTTTCATGACTGTTCTTAACCTGTACATTTATACATTACAGTTCACGTATGCATTACCATTACAGTACTTGTTTTTATACGTAACCAGATTGCACCACCTTGAGGTGTAAATAGCCTATTATTTCTTCTGTCTTCAGGAGGAACTGGATGAAATTGCGTCTGCATGGAACAATCACAGAATAAGACCAGTTCACAACTCGAGGTCCCCTAACGGACGTCCCTTACTGATGTATACAGTACCTCATTTATATGGAGCTACAGATTTGTTGCAGAATGTGAACCCTGAGCTGGCTGACTTGTGTCTTGAAGACTGTTTGTTTAAAGATTATCCTTGTGATGAAGATGTATTTCATGTTTGTGTTGAACTAATGTCAGAGTATAATCTGTCTGTGTCAGATGATGTCTATGAAATGGTGGACATGTACATTAGACTTAGAGAGCTAATTATTAGTGAACTAAATGTTGAGTGATGTACTGATGCTAAAAATGTCAATTGAAATTATCACATGGAATATATGCATTTATATTCATACTGATTTCAATGAGAATTTGTAAAAGTACAAAACAGACTCATTCTAAATTTAAATTCACATTGTATTATTTATTAGTCCAAACACTGTTTATTAGTCCATTTTTTGTCTTAAATTACTTTGTTTTAATGTATTCCTGTGCAATATCCAATACATTAACAGAAATAAACTGTATAGAGTGAAAATAAAGTGCACAGCACCAAAACATATAAGTTTCTTATAACGATAATTATATATATAAAAAAATCTCAGAATAAAATGTCTAAAACATCTGAACATTCAAATTAAACTTCTTGAATTCAAAAGACACCTAAGCATAAAATGTCTAAAACATCTGAACACTTGCATTAATCTAAATTAACACTAGCATTTACCCTTTTCTTTTGGATTTTTCAACTTTTCCTCCTTTTTGTTGGGTGTTGACACTTTAAACAAATAAGTCTAATTCAAACAAAAGATAAAGGTTCAGGGCTACAAAGTCACTCAGTGTAGGTAAAATGTTTCAATACAAAATGTGCACAATTGTGTGTCCATGGTGTAACTGATATAATCAAACTTTACATGGAACAAAGTTAACAAACACTACATTGTGCATTTTAAGACATGCATGGTACACATTTGCGTAAGTCACAGTGGACTTTCAGTACCACAAACTTTTTAAACAATGTCCATTACCCATACATTTGATTCCAGAACTTTGTTGATCTCTGATCTGAAATCTAGATAACTGTCATAGTGGAGTGACAATTCCAACACACAGCCACAAGTATGCGCTATAGGTCTCCGCTGAAAGCTTTTTATTTGCGTAAAGATAATGCTAATGATTTTACCAAGAAATAAATCAGATCCTGTGCAAAATCTGAGAAACAGCGACAGTCGTTGCGGGTCAGACTCCCTCACATATGTAGTTACATACCTCTGAATGTCCTTCTCCTGGGTGTTCAGTGCCTCTGGGAAGGAAAGGGACTTCACAACTTTTCTGCTTGTCGGAAGCAGATACTCGTAAGTTGTTAAAATCTGCTCAATTTCTAGCCCAGCAGTTGAAAGTGTGGTTGCCCACTGATCAATGACATATGCAGGTTCTTGGAGCAGCTTTTTGTGTGCTAGCTCTTGAAGGATATCTCCAAAATTGTTGGCTGTTGGCCTTTTCCTACACAGGTAATTATCCAAAATCTCAAGTAATTCATCCTTGTCAACACTGTCAAAGTCTGATCGCCAAGATTCGAAAACTGCTCGGTCTCCTTCTGGAACAAACTTGAGGAAATTTTCAATTAAATCACTCTTGATATACCCAGAGGCTGCTTGTTCCAAAATCACTGGAGCTAGTCTGACAGGAAGATACTTTTCCTTCCGCCATCCAAAAGCTATTATACGGCCAACACTTTCCCACTGTGCTTGGCCAAAATCGTGACGAAGAAAAGGCACTTTCAAAGAACTACCCATGGTGCACTGGTCGTAAAAGTCATGCCAGAATTCAGAAAGACAGTCCCTTACTACTCCTCCATCATCATGCCCCATCTCAAAATTTCCATCTGGCAGTACAAGCTGGATTTTCACATTTTTGCTTAGAATACTTTCATCAGAAAAATGTGAAATAAGTTCAAGAAGTACATTTCCACGGTGAACAACTAGAATTCTTGGTGTTTTCTGACTTTCAGGAGACATAGGCAGTGTGTCATCCATGCTTTGCTCAGTAATGCCTCTATGATTATCTGTGACGAATGTAACTACGTTACTGTCTTCCAAAAGATCCAAAGTAAATGGTTCAGTGCTCACTACCTCTGTGGAGTGAAGAAAAGATATGCTTTGGGTGCTGGAAGTGTCTCTCTCATTCCCAATGTAGATAACATCTGGTACATCTGCATTTTGGGATGTATGAGATGACTGTTCTATAATGGGGTGGAACTCTCAAAATCCTGAAAACTTAAATTTTCTTCAGAAAATTCTACATTTGCATTCCCCTGATTTTGTGTACTATTTTTTGTTTTTGTTGCCAAGTAGAACCTAAGAAGTGGCAATTTAGTGTCTTCGTACAATTTCCCCACTGTTGCACTTTCATCCACTGACATTTCCTGATAGTCTTTCAAGTCAAACTCAAATTCTGTGGTGTTCCCTTTCACATTCTTTCCATTTGGAAAAAAGAGACATGTCGCTTCTTTTATCAAATCTGCTTTGCTAGAATCCTTTGAGACATCAATTTTCCGTGTGCCCCCACCTTTTCTTGTTCTCACCTGTTTTAAAACCTTTTCTTCATCATCATAATGCATCCACCCCAATTCTATCTTCCTTACACTTTTCTCCGCATTTTTTGTGACCAATTTTTGAGTTGAGCCTTTTCCATATTCCTCAGTTCTTTGTTTTTTGGATAATTTGGATTTTAGGCGATCAAAAAGCTTTGATTTGCGAGTTTGGGGACAATCTTCCTGCCGCCTACAAAATCCAAGCACGGCCAGACGATCTCCATAAGATGGCAAGTATGTCTTCAGTTGCTCATCTGTCATCAGTAGAATGACACTGACATCAATCTAAAGAAAACAAATAGTGCAATACAATCATCTATTTAAATATGCACAGTATTACATACATTTTGTTCTTTCCCATTATTGATATTGCAAGTCTGTTTAAACATACATAAATGAAAGCCAATTTTAATGCAACAAAGTATTTAAGTACTGTCACAGATTTAGAAACCAAGTACAGTGTGTGTGTATGCCTACGACTACCACTCATTTTGACGCTAAATATTACTGTAATTTAGGTTTAGTTAAATCTTACCTTTTCCTGTTCCAATTTTTCAATTGTTTCTTCTGGAACATTTCTTTGTCTTAAAAACTGTATCAAGTCACCCATTTCTGTGGACATATGCATGTTACAATTTCTTAGGATCATTGCCTGGTGGTGCAGTAAAATCACACCGATAACATAGCACAGAGGTGTTTAGAACAGATCAAATAACAGATTAAATTTCAAAAGCATACATTCGAAGAACCTCTTGTTAAAATCCCCTAATTTAACCAATAAAAAACAATGCGTGAAAATGAAATTTTAAGAAGTTTTTACATATTCGACCGCCCACCAAATATGAAACATTACGCTTGGTAAATAGATCACACTTTGCTTGACATACAAGTAGCCAGACATGCAAACCTAATACACTAATCTAACTAGCTTTGTCTAACCGCAGTAAATAACATTTGCAGTTAACTCTATGCTGTATTCACTTGTGGTCTTAAATCACGAAGAACTGTATTCAGCACAATTTGTAAGTTTAAATTATTTTATTTATAATTCTAAAATCTGATCACGTGGACTGGCACTTATGCTAGATCTAGTTTATTAAGAATGCACAATAATAAATTGCAGTGAATTTTCCAAAAAACGCCATAGCATTAAAAACAACTGTAGTATGTGTTCTCGCAGACACTTTAGGTTGCTCTTTGGTCACAACGACTTTGGGAAACTCTCTCCCTATTAGCTATATCACGTTAAGCAGCCTACCCGAAAATCTAAACTGAGAACCATAAACTTGCCACCATGAAATTACGAATAACACAACTGCACTTACCTTAGATAATGATGCGCAAAATACCATGCCCGCCATAAACGTAGTCGAAGATTTGGAGCTTCCTCCGGAAACGGAAAAAGCCTCAGGTCATTTAAATCGAAGTCATGAAAAAAAAAAATTCTCGTTGTAAAAAAAAAAAAAATATCGTTAGAAAAAAAAAATTCTCGTTGCAAAAAAAAAACGTTTCTCAAAATAACGAGAAACGTTCTCATTTTTACGACTTAGTTTCTCGTTATTATGAGATACTAAGTCGTACTAATGAGAAAGTATCTCATAATAACGAGAAACTTTCTCATTATTACGACTTAGTATCTCATAATAACGAGAAACTTTCTCATTATTACGACTTAGTATCTCATAATAACGAGAAACTAAGTCGTACTAATGAGAAAGTATCTCATAATAACGAGAAACTAAGTCGTAAAAATGAGAAAGTTTCTCGTTATTATGAGATACTAAGTCGTACTAATGAGAAAGTATCTCATAATAACGAGAAACTTTCTCATTTTTACGACTTAGTATCTCATAATAACGAGAAACTAAGTCGTACTAATGAGAAAGTATCTCATAATAACGAGAAACTAAGTCGTAAAAATGAGAAAGTTTCTCGTTATTATGAGATACTAAGTCGTACTAATGAGAAAGTATCTCATAATAACGAGAAACTTTCTCATTTTTACGACTTAGTTTCTCGTTATTATGAGATACTTTCTCATTATTATGACAGTTTCTCAGGAGAACCTTATGAATGTGTACAACAAGTTGAGGTGACTGTGGCTAGAGTTAGCGGAGTTATGTTTGCTAAGCATATTCAGCAGTACTTTAAACGGGGCTTCACAAATAAAGAAATACTAACGTTGCTGAAAGAGTTACATGGAGTTCAAATTAGCAATCGAACCCTCGAGCGAATTCTGTACAGACGTCAGCTTTGGAGAAGAAAGAACAAAACTGACGAGGCTGATGTGGCAGCATTCATTCAACAACAGCTACAAACATCGGGTCAGTCGCACGGCTATAGATGGATGCATCAGAAATGTTGGTTACATGGGATTATTACTGACAGAGAGACAGTTCGCATGATATTGCGATTACTAGACGGTCAGGGAGTGGATCTAAGGGCAAATAATCGACTGCGTCGGAGAGTGTACAATAGCCGTGGTCCCAATTACGTATGGCACATCGATGGATATGATAAGTTAAAACCGTACGGCATTGCCATAAGTGGATGTATCGACGGGTTTTCCCGGAAAATAATTTGGCTCGAATCTTACAAAACAAACAATGATCCACGCGTTATTGCGGGATATTATATAACAGCTGTTTCTGAATACGAAGGATGCCCTACAAGAGTCAGGCTGGACCATGGAACGGAGAACAGTTATATCGCAGATATGCAAAGATTTTTTCAGTCCAATGAAAATTTTGCGGCACAGTGTGTCTCTTTAGGCCCAAGTACTACTAACCAACGAATTGAAAGATGGTGGCTCACTCTCCGAAGCCAGTGCGCACAATTTTGGATGAACATCTTTGACAGTCTCAAAGAAGATGGACATTTTATGGACACGTTTCTGGACAAATCGCTGATCCAGTTTTGTTTCCAAAACATGATTCAGGTAGGCATAACATAGAACACCAATCACACACAATGGCAATGTAAATTATGGCTATAAAATTATTGCACATATTCCAGTTTGTAGTGCATGCAAAGCAAAACAATACGTGTACATTTGCTGTCATAATAATGTCAGGTTGTGCTGTATTTTCAAATGCATTATCGTAGCATTTTACATAACAGCCGATCTTAACTGCAGTCTTCTCTTGGGTCACTTTGCTATAACTTTTTAATCATTCTGAAATATATTCTTATGACCATGTGCAATAAGTTATTTCATACCCTGATTATGATATCACGCGCGAACGTCATTTATACAAGTCACAGTCGGCGTATGGAGCAACTAACATTAAAAACGTCTCACTGTCGGCAGCTTTCTCCCATCGTTCACTTAATAGAGCTGAGGCGGTTCGTTCAAGACCGATATTTCAGCGGTGTATTGCAACACCACGAAATAAACGCCAGAGCAAATTTCATTTTCCAATTCCATGACTTTTCCATGTTTTTCATGACTGTTCTTAACCTGTACATTTATACATTACAGTTCACGTATGCATTACCATTACAGTACTTGTTTTTATACGTAACCAGATTGCACCACCTTGAGGTGTAAATAGCCTATTATTTCTTCTGTCTTCAGGAGGAACTGGATGAAATTGCGTCTGCATGGAACAATCACAGAATAAGACCAGTTCACAACTCGAGGTCCCCTAACGGACGTCCCTTACTGATGTATACAGTACCTCATTTATATGGAGCTACAGATTTGTTGCAGAATGTGAACCCTGAGCTGGCTGACTTGTGTCTTGAAGACTGTTTGTTTAAAGATTATCCTTGTGATGAAGATGTATTTCATGTTTGTGTTGAACTAATGTCAGAGTATAATCTGTCTGTGTCAGATGATGTCTATGAAATGGTGGACATGTACATTAGACTTAGAGAGCTAATTATTAGTGAACTAAATGTTGAGTGATGTACTGATGCTAAAAATGTCAATTGAAATTATCACATGGAATATATGCATTTATATTCATACTGATTTCAATGAGAATTTGTAAAAGTACAAAACAGACTCATTCTAAATTTAAATTCACATTGTATTATTTATTAGTCCAAACACTGTTTATTAGTCCATTTTTTGTCTTAAATTACTTTGTTTTAATGTATTCCTGTGCAATATCCAATACATTAACAGAAATAAACTGTATAGAGTGAAAATAAAGTGCACAGCACCAAAACATATAAGTTTCTTATAACGATAATTATATATATAAAAAAATCTCAGAATAAAATGTCTAAAACATCTGAACATTCAAATTAAACTTCTTGAATTCAAAAGACACCTAAGCATAAAATGTCTAAAACATCTGAACACTTGCATTAATCTAAATTAACACTAGCATTTACCCTTTTCTTTTGGATTTTTCAACTTTTCCTCCTTTTTGTTGGGTGTTGACACTTTAAACAAATAAGTCTAATTCAAACAAAAGATAAAGGTTCAGGGCTACAAAGTCACTCAGTGTAGGTAAAATGTTTCAATACAAAATGTGCACAATTGTGTGTCCATGGTGTAACTGATATAATCAAACTTTACATGGAACAAAGTTAACAAACACTACATTGTGCATTTTAAGACATGCATGGTACACATTTGCGTAAGTCACAGTGGACTTTCAGTACCACAAACTTTTTAAACAATGTCCATTACCCATACATTTGATTCCAGAACTTTGTTGATCTCTGATCTGAAATCTAGATAACTGTCATAGTGGAGTGACAATTCCAACACACAGCCACAAGTATGCGCTATAGGTCTCCGCTGAAAGCTTTTTATTTGCGTAAAGATAATGCTAATGATTTTACCAAGAAATAAATCAGATCCTGTGCAAAATCTGAGAAACAGCGACAGTCGTTGCGGGTCAGACTCCCTCACATATGTAGTTACATACCTCTGAATGTCCTTCTCCTGGGTGTTCAGTGCCTCTGGGAAGGAAAGGGACTTCACAACTTTTCTGCTTGTCGGAAGCAGATACTCGTAAGTTGTTAAAATCTGCTCAATTTCTAGCCCAGCAGTTGAAAGTGTGGTTGCCCACTGATCAATGACATATGCAGGTTCTTGGAGCAGCTTTTTGTGTGCTAGCTCTTGAAGGATATCTCCAAAATTGTTGGCTGTTGGCCTTTTCCTACACAGGTAATTATCCAAAATCTCAAGTAATTCATCCTTGTCAACACTGTCAAAGTCTGATCGCCAAGATTCGAAAACTGCTCGGTCTCCTTCTGGAACAAACTTGAGGAAATTTTCAATTAAATCACTCTTGATATACCCAGAGGCTGCTTGTTCCAAAATCACTGGAGCTAGTCTGACAGGAAGATACTTTTCCTTCCGCCATCCAAAAGCTATTATACGGCCAACACTTTCCCACTGTGCTTGGCCAAAATCGTGACGAAGAAAAGGCACTTTCAAAGAACTACCCATGGTGCACTGGTCGTAAAAGTCATGCCAGAATTCAGAAAGACAGTCCCTTACTACTCCTCCATCATCATGCCCCATCTCAAAATTTCCATCTGGCAGTACAAGCTGGATTTTCACATTTTTGCTTAGAATACTTTCATCAGAAAAATGTGAAATAAGTTCAAGAAGTACATTTCCACGGTGAACAACTAGAATTCTTGGTGTTTTCTGACTTTCAGGAGACATAGGCAGTGTGTCATCCATGCTTTGCTCAGTAATGCCTCTATGATTATCTGTGACGAATGTAACTACGTTACTGTCTTCCAAAAGATCCAAAGTAAATGGTTCAGTGCTCACTACCTCTGTGGAGTGAAGAAAAGATATGCTTTGGGTGCTGGAAGTGTCTCTCTCATTCCCAATGTAGATAACATCTGGTACATCTGCATTTTGGGATGTATGAGATGACTGTTCTATAATGGGGTGGAACTCTCAAAATCCTGAAAACTTAAATTTTCTTCAGAAAATTCTACATTTGCATTCCCCTGATTTTGTGTACTATTTTTTGTTTTTGTTGCCAAGTAGAACCTAAGAAGTGGCAATTTAGTGTCTTCGTACAATTTCCCCACTGTTGCACTTTCATCCACTGACATTTCCTGATAGTCTTTCAAGTCAAACTCAAATTCTGTGGTGTTCCCTTTCACATTCTTTCCATTTGGAAAAAAGAGACATGTCGCTTCTTTTATCAAATCTGCTTTGCTAGAATCCTTTGAGACATCAATTTTCCGTGTGCCCCCACCTTTTCTTGTTCTCACCTGTTTTAAAACCTTTTCTTCATCATCATAATGCATCCACCCCAATTCTATCTTCCTTACACTTTTCTCCGCATTTTTTGTGACCAATTTTTGAGTTGAGCCTTTTCCATATTCCTCAGTTCTTTGTTTTTTGGATAATTTGGATTTTAGGCGATCAAAAAGCTTTGATTTGCGAGTTTGGGGACAATCTTCCTGCCGCCTACAAAATCCAAGCACGGCCAGACGATCTCCATAAGATGGCAAGTATGTCTTCAGTTGCTCATCTGTCATCAGTAGAATGACACTGACATCAATCTAAAGAAAACAAATAGTGCAATACAATCATCTATTTAAATATGCACAGTATTACATACATTTTGTTCTTTCCCATTATTGATATTGCAAGTCTGTTTAAACATACATAAATGAAAGCCAATTTTAATGCAACAAAGTATTTAAGTACTGTCACAGATTTAGAAACCAAGTACAGTGTGTGTGTATGCCTACGACTACCACTCATTTTGACGCTAAATATTACTGTAATTTAGGTTTAGTTAAATCTTACCTTTTCCTGTTCCAATTTTTCAATTGTTTCTTCTGGAACATTTCTTTGTCTTAAAAACTGTATCGTCACCCATTTCTGTGGACATATGCATGTTACAATTTCTTAGGATCATTGCCTGGTGGTGCAGTAAAATCACACCGATAACATAGCACAGAGGTGTTTAGAACAGATCAAATAACAGATTAAATTTCAAAAGCATACATTCGAAGAACCTCTTGTTAAAATCCCCTAATTTAACCAATAAAAAACAATGCGTGAAAATGAAATTTTAAGAAGTTTTTACATATTCGACCTCCCACCAAATATGAAACATTACGCTTGGTAAATAGATCACACTTTGCTTGACATACAAGTAGCCAGACATGCAAACCTAATACACTAATCTAACTAGCTTTGTCTAACCGCAGTAAATAACATTTGCAGTTAACTCTATGCTGTATTCACTTGTGGTCTTAAATCACGAAGAACTGTATTCAGCACAATTTGTAAGTTTAAATTATTTTATTTATAATTCTAAAATCTGATCACGTGGACTGGCACTTATGCTAGATCTAGTTTATTAAGAATGCACAATAATAAATTGCAGTGAATTTTCCAAAAAACGCCATAGCATTAAAAACAACTGTAGTATGTGTTCTCGCAGACACTTTAGGTTGCTCTTTGGTCACAACGACTTTGGGAAACTCTCTCCCTATTAGCTATATCACGTTAAGCAGCCTACCCGAAAATCTAAACTGAGAACCATAAACTTGCCACCATGAAATTACGAATAACACAACTGCACTTACCTTAGATAATGATGCGCAAAATACCATGCCCGCCATAAACGTAGTCGAAGATTTGGAGCTTCCTCCGGAAACGGAAAAAGCCTCAGGTCATTTAAATCGAAGTCATGAAAAAAAAAAATTCTCGTTGTAAAAAAAAAAAAAATATCGTTAGAAAAAAAAAATTCTCGTTGCAAAAAAAAAACGTTTCTCAAAATAACGAGAAACGTTCTCATTATTACGACTTAGTATCTCATAATAACGAGAAACTAAGTCATAATAATGAGAAAGTATCTCATAATAACGAGATACTAAGTCGTAATAATGAGAAAGTTTCTCGTTATTATGAGATACTAAGTCGTACAAATGAGAAAGTTTCTCGTTATTATGAGATACTAAGTCGTACAAATGAGAAAGTTTCTCGTTATTATGAGATACTAAATTGTAATAATGAGAAAGTTTCTCGTTATTATGACTTATTTTTTTTCTTTTTGTGGCGGAAACGGGCTTCCATAGCATGGTGTCAGTTTCAAACCTCACTTTATATACATGACTTTTTTTTTAACAATTTAAACGCACAAGTTATTTTACGTCATAACCAACCCACGTTTGCTAGCTTAATGGCAGAAAATTAGCCAAAGCCAGGCGTCTGGTCCACAAGGGTTGCACTCAATCACTGATGTGTTTATGGTGTAAACATGCTATAAACTAATTTATTCAATTATTTTCGTTAAGAGCTCGTTTTGCTTGCAAGTTGGAGGATTGCACTGCAGTGCATGACAATCTTTCATTTTGAATGCAGGAGCACGAGGGAAGTGACGCAGGATATGTTCGGAGGGAAAATGAATGAAACAAGTGTTTCTTGTTACCAAAGAATTAATTTGCATGAAATTACATAAAAAAGTATAGCACGTTATCATAATATTAGATTGTCTGAAATAACTTTACAACATCCCCACCCAAAGCCCCAAGTGAGTAAGCCATAGGCGACAATGGTAAGAAAAAACTCACTAGTAGGAAAAAACCTTGGGAGTCACCAGACTCAAAGGGGAAGCTCAAACCTCCAGGAGTCGGCAGGGATATTCAAAAACACACACATCAGATTATCTGCTGTAGTTTTCTTCTACATATACTATTCAGTGGTGCAGTGGTTCGCACTATTGCCTCACACCTCTGGGAACATTCATCCATTTTCTGAAACCGCTTCTCCTGTTCAGGGTTGTGGGGATCAATTTGCCTTTTGGAACAGGTGGTGAGGTGGATCACAGAAGCTACAGACACGAGGCAGGGAACAACCCAGGAAGGGGCACCAACGTATCACAATTCAGGCTCAAACACCAGACACACAGTTCATTCAAAACTCACACATGTAGTGTAAACCTATCTTTATGGGGCCCGCTCATTCACTTCTATGGGACAAATGCTAACGCTAACTAAGACTAGCTTAACACCTACCCTGCCCAAACTATGACCATAACTAACCAAGATAGTTTTTTGCATTGTTTTACATTTTTAGTTTTTTCATAGTAGATTCTGAATCTGGGAGGTTCTGTACACCTAGATCAAAAGATTCAGCCTGATCTGAGCATGCTAAAGCGATTTACATGCTAACACGCTAACACGCTAATAGCATGCTATTGCATTTAACATGCTAACACGCTAATATGCTAACACGCTAATATGCTAATATGCTAATATGCTAATATGCTAATATGCGAATATGCTAATATGCTAATATGCTAATATGCTAACACGCTAATATGCTAGTATACTAATATGCTAACACGCTAATATGCTAGTATGGTAATATGCTAATATGCTAATATGCTAATATGCTAATATGCTATGCTAATATGCTAATATGCTAATATGCTAATATGCTAATATGCTAATATGCTATGCTAATATGCTAATATGCTAATACGCTAACACGCTATGCTAATATGCTAATATGCTAATATGCTAATATGCTAATATGCTAATATGCTATGCAAATATGCTAATATGCTAATACGCTAACACGCTATGCTAATATACTAATATGCTAATATGCTAATATGCTAATATGCTAATATGCTAATATGCTATGCTAATATGCTAATATGCTAATATGCTAATATGCTAATATGCTAAGCTAATATGCTAATATGCTAATATGCTAATATGCTAATATGCTAATATGCTATGCTAATATGCTAATATGCTAATATCCTAATATGCTAATATGCTAATATGCTAATATGCTAATATGCTAATACACTAACACGCTATGCTAATATGCTAATATGCTAATATGCTAATATGCTATGCTAATATGCTAATATGCTAATATGCTATGCTAATATGCTAATATGCTAATATGCTAATATGCTAATTGTAAAAGGCTTCAATGTGCCTTATATTTCAATGTCTTTAAAAAATGAAAATAAAATAAAAAATTATTGTAGACAAAAACATGCTAAACTATGGTTTCCAATCCTACAGTTGAGATGACCAGTCATAAAAATACATGTTAATGTCTGAATATTCCACAATTTTTCTAACCCTAAGCCTAGCCTCAGTTTCTAATGCTAATTTGTGGCCTAAATGTTAAAAACAGGCTGTTGAAAAGTAGGAAATATGCTATTTAATCATACTAAACTGTGGTTTCTATCCTACAGGGGAGCTGATTTAGATTCATAAAACCATGGCTAAATTTCATCAAGTAATGGTTTAAATTCCACGCTAATGATTTTCCATCATAAGGACTTTTCCACCAAGACTTTTGCATATCATGAGATTCTGACAGTTTAATGAAATCATGGCTTAAATTCATGACGGAATGAATTAATATAACAAGAGAATGACTTACCATCGAGTAATCATCTCGTGTTTCCTTGCAATGAAGTCATACTCATATGAAGAAATCTTGACAGTTTCATGAAATTATGGCTAAATTCAAAGAATCAAGGAATAACTTAATATCACGACAATGACTTTCCATCAAGGAAACATTTGAGACTTTTTTATATCATGACATTTTGACTCAGTTTCATGAAACCATGGCTTAATTTCATGACGGAATTAATTATCACAAATGGCTTACCATCGAGTAAAACTCATATTTCCGTTCAATGAAGACTGCTTCATATTATGATATTCTGAGGTAGTTTTTTGAATCCATGGCTAAATTTCATCGAGTAATGGTTTAATTTCACGAGAATGACTTTCCATCATAAGGACATCTTCATGGATTCACTGTTTCAAGAAACCATGGCAAAATTTAATCAAGGAATAGCATAATTTCAAAAGAGAAAGATTTTCCATCAAGGAAACATCTCGTTTCCTTTGATTTGAGACTTCTTCAATCTTGAAATCTCTACTTCGTTTCATGAAACCATGGCTTAATTTCATGACGGAATTACAATATTAGAAGAGAATGACTTACAATCTAGTAAACATCTCATGTTTCCTTGTAATGAAGACTTCTACACATCATGAAATTCAGAGGTAGTATCATGATACAACGACTTAATTTCATGACGGAATGAATTAATATCACAAGTGAATGACTTTCCATCGAGTAAGGATCTCATGTTGAAGATCAATGTTTCAATGAAATCATTACGTAGTTTTATGAAACCATGGCAAAATTTCTTCGATGAAAATTTCACGAGATAGACTTTCCATCAAGGAAACATCTCATTTGTCCTTGGAATGAAGACTTCTTCATATCATGAAATTCTGACAGTTTCATGAAACCATGGCTTAATTTCGTGACGGAAAGAATATTACTTAATCTGACCCTCACTAAAGCGGCATGGTATGGAAGCCCGTTTCCGCCACAAAAAGAAAAAAAATGTCATAATAACGAGAAACTTTCTCATTATTACGACTTAGTATCTCATAATAACAAGAAACTTTCTAATTTTTTCGACTTAGTTTCTCGTTATTATGAGATACTTTCTCATTAGTACGACTTAGTATCCCATAATAACGAGAAACTTTCTCATTTTTACGACTTAGTTTCTCGTTATTATGAGATACTAAGTCGTACTAATGAGAAAGTATCTCATAATAACGAGAAACTTTCTCATTATTACGACTTAGTATCTCATAATAACGAGAAACTTTCTCATTATTACGACTTAGTATCTCATAATAACGAGAAACTAAGTCGTACTAATGAGAAAGTATCTCATAATAACGAGAAACTAAGTCGTAAAAATGAGAAAGTTTCTCGTTATTATGAGATACTAAGTCGTACTAATGAGAAAGTATCTCATAATAACGAGAAACTTTCTCATTTTTACGACTTAGTATCTCATAATAACGAGAAACTAAGTCGTACTAATGAGAAAGTATCTCATAATAACGAGAAACTAAGTCGTAAAAATGAGAAAGTTTCTCGTTATTATGAGATACTAAGTCGTACTAATGAGAAAGTATCTCATAATAACGAGAAACTTTCTCATTTTTACGACTTAGTTTCTCGTTATTATGAGATACTTTCTCATTATTATGACAGTTTCTCAGGAGAACCTTATGAATGTGTACAACAAGTTGAGGTGACTGTGGCTAGAGTTAGCGGAGTTATGTTTGCTAAGCATATTCAGCAGTACTTTAAACGGGGCTTCACAAATAAAGAAATACTAACGTTGCTGAAAGAGTTACATGGAGTTCAAATTAGCAATCGAACCCTCGAGCGAATTCTGTACAGACGTCAGCTTTGGAGAAGAAAGAACAAAACTGACGAGGCTGATGTGGCAGCATTCATTCAACAACAGCTACAAACATCGGGTCAGTCGCACGGCTATAGATGGATGCATCAGAAATGTTGGTTACATGGGATTATTACTGACAGAGAGACAGTTCGCATGATATTGCGATTACTAGACGGTCAGGGAGTGGATCTAAGGGCAAATAATCGACTGCGTCGGAGAGTGTACAATAGCCGTGGTCCCAATTACGTATGGCACATCGATGGATATGATAAGTTAAAACCGTACGGCATTGCCATAAGAGCTAAATGTTGAGTGATGTACTGATGCTAACGACGGGTTTTCCCGGAAAATAATTTGGCTCGAATCTTACAAAACAAACAATGATCCACGCGTTATTGCGGGATATTATATAACAGCTGTTTCTGAATACGAAGGATGCCCTACAAGAGTCAGGCTGGACCATGGAACGGAGAACAGTTATATCGCAGATATGCAAAGATTTTTTCAGTCCAATGAAAATTTTGCGGCACAGTGTGTCTCTTTAGGCCCAAGTACTACTAACCAACGAATTGAAAGATGGTGGCTCACTCTCCGAAGCCAGTGCGCACAATTTTGGATGAACATCTTTGACAGTCTCAAAGAAGATGGACATTTTATGGACACGTTTCTGGACAAATCGCTGATCCAGTTTTGTTTCCAAAACATGATTCAGGTAGGCATAACATAGAACACCAATCACACACAATGGCAATGTAAATTATGGCTATAAAATTATTGCACATATTCCAGTTTGTAGTGCATGCAAAGCAAAACAATACGTGTACATTTGCTGTCATAATAATGTCAGGTTGTGCTGTATTTTCAAATGCATTATCGTAGCATTTTACATAACAGCCGATCTTAACTGCAGTCTTCTCTTGGGCCACTTTGCTATAACTTTTTAATCATTCTGAAATATATTCTTATGACCATGTGCAATAAGTTATTTCATACCCTGATTATGATATCACGCGCGAACGTCATTTATACAAGTCACAGTCGGCGTATGGAGCAACTAACATTAAAAACGTCTCACTGTCGGCAGCTTTCTCCCATCGTTCACTTAATAGAGCTGAGGCGGTTCGTTCAAGACCGATATTTCAGCGGTGTATTGCAACACCACGAAATAAACGCCAGAGCAAATTTTATTTTCCAATTCCATGACTTTTCCATGTTTTTCATGACTGTTCTTAACCTGTACATTTATACATTACAGTTCACGTATGCATTACCATTACAGTACTTGTTTTTATACGTAACCAGATTGCACCACCTTGAGGTGTAAATAGCCTATTATTTCTTCTGTCTTCAGGAGGAACTGGATGAAATTGCGTCTGCATGGAACAATCACAGAATAAGACCAGTTCACAACTCGAGGTCCCCTAACGGACGTCCCTTACTGATGTATACAGTACCTCATTTATATGGAGCTACAGATTTGTTGCAGAATGTGAACCCTGAGCTGGCTGACTTGTGTCTTGAAGACTGTTTGTTTAAAGATTATCCTTGTGATGAAGATGTATTTCATGTTTGTGTTGAACTAATGTCAGAGTATAATCTGTCTGTGTCAGATGATGTCTATGAAATGGTGGACATGTACATTAGACTTAGAGAGCTAATTATTAGTGAACTAAATGTTGAGTGATGTACTGATGCTAAAAATGTCAATTGAAATTATCACATGGAATATATGCATTTATATTCATACTGATTTCAATGAGAATTTGTAAAAGTACAAAACAGACTCATTCTAAATTTAAATTCACATTGTATTATTTATTAGTCCAAACACTGTTTATTAGTCCATTTTTTGTCTTAAATTACTTTGTTTTAATGTATTCCTGTGCAATATCCAATACATTAACAGAAATAAACTGTATAGAGTGAAAATAAAGTGCACAGCACCAAAACATATAAGTTTCTTATAACGATAATTATATATATAAAAAAATCTCAGAATAAAATGTCTAAAACATCTGAACATTCAAATTAAACTTCTTGAATTCAAAAGACACCTAAGCATAAAATGTCTAAAACATCTGAACACTTGCATTAATCTAAATTAACACTAGCATTTACCCTTTTCTTTTGGATTTTTCAACTTTTCCTCCTTTTTGTTGGGTGTTGACACTTTAAACAAATAAGTCTAATTCAAACAAAAGATAAAGGTTCAGGGCTACAAAGTCACTCAGTGTAGGTAAAATGTTTCAATACAAAATGTGCACAATTGTGTGTCCATGGTGTAACTGATATAATCAAACTTTACATGGAACAAAGTTAACAAACACTACATTGTGCATTTTAAGACATGCATGGTACACATTTGCGTAAGTCACAGTGGACTTTCAGTACCACAAACTTTTTAAACAATGTCCATTACCCATACATTTGATTCCAGAACTTTGTTGATCTCTGATCTGAAATCTAGATAACTGTCATAGTGGAGTGACAATTCCAACACACAGCCACAAGTATGCGCTATAGGTCTCCGCTGAAAGCTTTTTATTTGCGTAAAGATAATGCTAATGATTTTACCAAGAAATAAATCAGATCCTGTGCAAAATCTGAGAAACAGCGACAGTCGTTGCGGGTCAGACTCCCTCACATATGTAGTTACATACCTCTGAATGTCCTTCTCCTGGGTGTTCAGTGCCTCTGGGAAGGAAAGGGACTTCACAACTTTTCTGCTTGTCGGAAGCAGATACTCGTAAGTTGTTAAAATCTGCTCAATTTCTAGCCCAGCAGTTGAAAGTGTGGTTGCCCACTGATCAATGACATATGCAGGTTCTTGGAGCAGCTTTTTGTGTGCTAGCTCTTGAAGGATATCTCCAAAATTGTTGGCTGTTGGCCTTTTCCTACACAGGTAATTATCCAAAATCTCAAGTAATTCATCCTTGTCAACACTGTCAAAGTCTGATCGCCAAGATTCGAAAACTGCTCGGTCTCCTTCTGGAACAAACTTGAGGAAATTTTCAATTAAATCACTCTTGATATACCCAGAGGCTGCTTGTTCCAAAATCACTGGAGCTAGTCTGACAGGAAGATACTTTTCCTTCCGCCATCCAAAAGCTATTATACGGCCAACACTTTCCCACTGTGCTTGGCCAAAATCGTGACGAAGAAAAGGCACTTTCAAAGAACTACCCATGGTGCACTGGTCGTAAAAGTCATGCCAGAATTCAGAAAGACAGTCCCTTACTACTCCTCCATCATCATGCCCCATCTCAAAATTTCCATCTGGCAGTACAAGCTGGATTTTCACATTTTTGCTTAGAATACTTTCATCAGAAAAATGTGAAATAAGTTCAAGAAGTACATTTCCACGGTGAACAACTAGAATTCTTGGTGTTTTCTGACTTTCAGGAGACATAGGCAGTGTGTCATCCATGCTTTGCTCAGTAATGCCTCTATGATTATCTGTGACGAATGTAACTACGTTACTGTCTTCCAAAAGATCCAAAGTAAATGGTTCAGTGCTCACTACCTCTGTGGAGTGAAGAAAAGATATGCTTTGGGTGCTGGAAGTGTCTCTCTCATTCCCAATGTAGATAACATCTGGTACATCTGCATTTTGGGATGTATGAGATGACTGTTCTATAATGGGGTGGAACTCTCAAAATCCTGAAAACTTAAATTTTCTTCAGAAAATTCTACATTTGCATTCCCCTGATTTTGTGTACTATTTTTTGTTTTTGTTGCCAAGTAGAACCTAAGAAGTGGCAATTTAGTGTCTTCGTACAATTTCCCCACTGTTGCACTTTCATCCACTGACATTTCCTGATAGTCTTTCAAGTCAAACTCAAATTCTGTGGTGTTCCCTTTCACATTCTTTCCATTTGGAAAAAAGAGACATGTCGCTTCTTTTATCAAATCTGCTTTGCTAGAATCCTTTGAGACATCAATTTTCCGTGTGCCCCCACCTTTTCTTGTTCTCACCTGTTTTAAAACCTTTTCTTCATCATCATAATGCATCCACCCCAATTCTATCTTCCTTACACTTTTCTCCGCATTTTTTGTGACCAATTTTTGAGTTGAGCCTTTTCCATATTCCTCAGTTCTTTGTTTTTTGGATAATTTGGATTTTAGGCGATCAAAAAGCTTTGATTTGCGAGTTTGGGGACAATCTTCCTGCCGCCTACAAAATCCAAGCACGGCCAGACGATCTCCATAAGATGGCAAGTATGTCTTCAGTTGCTCATCTGTCATCAGTAGAATGACACTGACATCAATCTAAAGAAAACAAATAGTGCAATACAATCATCTATTTAAATATGCACAGTATTACATACATTTTGTTCTTTCCCATTATTGATATTGCAAGTCTGTTTAAACATACATAAATGAAAGCCAATTTTAATGCAACAAAGTATTTAAGTACTGTCACAGATTTAGAAACCAAGTACAGTGTGTGTGTATGCCTACGACTACCACTCATTTTGACGCTAAATATTACTGTAATTTAGGTTTAGTTAAATCTTACCTTTTCCTGTTCCAATTTTTCAATTGTTTCTTCTGGAACATTTCTTTGTCTTAAAAACTGTATCGTCACCCATTTCTGTGGACATATGCATGTTACAATTTCTTAGGATCATTGCCTGGTGGTGCAGTAAAATCACACCGATAACATAGCACAGAGGTGTTTAGAACAGATCAAATAACAGATTAAATTTCAAAAGCATACATTCGAAGAACCTCTTGGTAAAATCCCCTAATTTAACCAATAAAAAACAATGCGTGAAAATGAAATTTTAAGAAGTTTTTACATATTCGACCTCCCACCAAATATGAAACATTACGCTTGGTAAATAGATCACACTTTGCTTGACATACAAGTAGCCAGACATGCAAACCTAATACACTAATCTAACTAGCTTTGTCTAACCGCAGTAAATAACATTTGCAGTTAACTCTATGCTGTATTCACTTGTGGTCTTAAATCACGAAGAACTGTATTCAGCACAATTTGTAAGTTTAAATTATTTTATTTATAATTCTAAAATCTGATCACGTGGACTGGCACTTATGCTAGATCTAGTTTATTAAGAATGCACAATAATAAATTGCAGTGAATTTTCCAAAAAACGCCATAGCATTAAAAACAACTGTAGTATGTGTTCTCGCAGACACTTTAGGTTGCTCTTTGGTCACAACGACTTTGGGAAACTCTCTCCCTATTAGCTATATCACGTTAAGCAGCCTACCCGAAAATCTAAACTGAGAACCATAAACTTGCCACCATGAAATTACGAATAACACAACTGCACTTACCTTAGATAATGATGCGCAAAATACCATGCCCGCCATAAACGTAGTCGAAGATTTGGAGCTTCCTCCGGAAACGGAAAAAGCCTCAGGTCATTTAAATCGAAGTCATGAAAAAAAAAAATTCTCGTTGTAAAAAAAAAAAAAATATCGTTAGAAAAAAAAAATTCTCGTTGCAAAAAAAAAACGTTTCTCAAAATAACGAGAAACGTTCTCATTATTACGACTTAGTATCTCATAATAACGAGAAACTAAGTCATAATAATGAGAAAGTATCTCATAATAACGAGATACTAAGTCGTAATAATGAGAAAGTTTCTCGTTATTATGAGATACTAAGTCGTACAAATGAGAAAGTTTCTCGTTATTATGAGATACTAAGTCGTACAAATGAGAAAGTTTCTCGTTATTATGAGATACTAAATTGTAATAATGAGAAAGTTTCTCGTTATTATGACTTATTTTTTTTCTTTTTGTGGCGGAAACGGGCTTCCATAGCATGGTGTCAGTTTCAAACCTCACTTTATATACATGACTTTTTTTTTAACAATTTAAACGCACAAGTTATTTTACGTCATAACCAACCCACGTTTGCTAGCTTAATGGCAGAAAATTAGCCAAAGCCAGGCGTCTGGTCCACAAGGGTTGCACTCAATCACTGATGTGTTTATGGTGTAAACATGCTATAAACTAATTTATTCAATTATTTTCGTTAAGAGCTCGTTTTGCTTGCAAGTTGGAGGATTGCACTGCAGTGCATGACAATCTTTCATTTTGAATGCAGGAGCACGAGGGAAGTGACGCAGGATATGTTCGGAGGGAAAATGAATGAAACAAGTGTTTCTTGTTACCAAAGAATTAATTTGCATGAAATTACATAAAAAAGTATAGCACGTTATCATAATATTAGATTGTCTGAAATAACTTTACAACATCCCCACCCAAAGCCCCAAGTGAGTAAGCCATAGGCGACAATGGTAAGAAAAAACTCACTAGTAGGAAAAAACCTTGGGAGTCACCAGACTCAAAGGGGAAGCTCAAACCTCCAGGAGTCGGCAGGGATATTCAAAAACACACACATCAGATTATCTGCTGTAGTTTTCTTCTACATATACTATTCAGTGGTGCAGTGGTTCGCACTATTGCCTCACACCTCTGGGAACATTCATCCATTTTCTGAAACCGCTTCTCCTGTTCAGGGTTGTGGGGATCAATTTGCCTTTTGGAACAGGTGGTGAGGTGGATCACAGAAGCTACAGACACGAGGCAGGGAACAACCCAGGAAGGGGCACCAACGTATCACAATTCAGGCTCAAACACCAGACACACAGTTCATTCAAAACTCACACATGTAGTGTAAACCTATCTTTATGGGGCCCGCTCATTCACTTCTATGGGACAAATGCTAACGCTAACTAAGACTAGCTTAACACCTACCCTGCCCAAACTATGA
Organism: Brienomyrus brachyistius; assembly: GCF_023856365.1. NCBI lineage: Eukaryota > Metazoa > Chordata > Actinopteri > Osteoglossiformes > Mormyridae > Brienomyrus > Brienomyrus brachyistius. The sequence goes on along the minus strand of NW_026042434.1, from coordinate 258,296 downwards.
CCATAACTAACCAAGATAGTTTTTTGCATTGTTTTACATTTTTAGTTTTTTCATAGTAGATTCTGAATCTGGGAGGTTCTGTACACCTAGATCAAAAGATTCAGCCTGATCTGAGCATGCTAAAGCGATTTACATGCTAACACGCTAACACGCTAATAGCATGCTATTGCATTTAACATGCTAACACGCTAATATGCTAACACGCTAATATGCTAATATGCTAATATGCTAATATGCTAATATGCTAATATGCGAATATGCTAATATGCTAATATGCTAATATGCTAACACGCTAATATGCTAGTATACTAATATGCTAACACGCTAATATGCTAGTATGGTAATATGCTAATATGCTAATATGCTAATATGCTAATATGCTATGCTAATATGCTAATATGCTAATATGCTAATATGCTAATATGCTAATATGCTATGCTAATATGCTAATATGCTAATACGCTAACACGCTATGCTAATATGCTAATATGCTAATATGCTAATATGCTAATATGCTAATATGCTATGCAAATATGCTAATATGCTAATACGCTAACACGCTATGCTAATATACTAATATGCTAATATGCTAATATGCTAATATGCTAATATGCTAATATGCTATGCTAATATGCTAATATGCTAATATGCTAATATGCTAATATGCTAAGCTAATATGCTAATATGCTAATATGCTAATATGCTAATATGCTATGCTAATATGCTAATATGCTAATATCCTAATATGCTAATATGCTAATATGCTAATATGCTAATATGCTAATACACTAACACGCTATGCTAATATGCTAATATGCTAATATGCTAATATGCTATGCTAATATGCTAATATGCTAATATGCTATGCTAATATGCTAATATGCTAATATGCTAATATGCTAATTGTAAAAGGCTTCAATGTGCCTTATATTTCAATGTCTTTAAAAAATGAAAATAAAATAAAAAATTATTGTAGACAAAAACATGCTAAACTATGGTTTCCAATCCTACAGTTGAGATGACCAGTCATAAAAATACATGTTAATGTCTGAATATTCCACAATTTTTCTAACCCTAAGCCTAGCCTCAGTTTCTAATGCTAATTTGTGGCCTAAATGTTAAAAACAGGCTGTTGAAAAGTAGGAAATATGCTATTTAATCATACTAAACTGTGGTTTCTATCCTACAGGGGAGCTGATTTAGATTCATAAAACCATGGCTAAATTTCATCAAGTAATGGTTTAAATTCCACGCTAATGATTTTCCATCATAAGGACTTTTCCACCAAGACTTTTGCATATCATGAGATTCTGACAGTTTAATGAAATCATGGCTTAAATTCATGACGGAATGAATTAATATAACAAGAGAATGACTTACCATCGAGTAATCATCTCGTGTTTCCTTGCAATGAAGTCATACTCATATGAAGAAATCTTGACAGTTTCATGAAATTATGGCTAAATTCAAGGAATCAAGGAATAACTTAATATCACGACAATGACTTTCCATCAAGGAAACATTTGAGACTTTTTTATATCATGACATTTTGACTCAGTTTCATGAAACCATGGCTTAATTTCATGACGGAATTAATTATCACAAATGGCTTACCATCGAGTAAAACTCATATTTCCGTTCAATGAAGACTGCTTCATATTATGATATTCTGAGGTAGTTTTTTGAATCCATGGCTAAATTTCATCGAGTAATGGTTTAATTTCACGAGAATGACTTTCCATCATAAGGACATCTTCATGGATTCACTGTTTCAAGAAACCATGGCAAAATTTAATCAAGGAATAGCATAATTTCAAAAGAGAAAGATTTTCCATCAAGGAAACATCTCGTTTCCTTTGATTTGAGACTTCTTCAATCTTGAAATCTCTACTTCGTTTCATGAAACCATGGCTTAATTTCATGACGGAATTACAATATTAGAAGAGAATGACTTACAATCTAGTAAACATCTCATGTTTCCTTGTAATGAAGACTTCTACACATCATGAAATTCAGAGGTAGTATCATGATACAACGACTTAATTTCATGACGGAATGAATTAATATCACAAGTGAATGACTTTCCATCGAGTAAGGATCTCATGTTGAAGATCAATGTTTCAATGAAATCATTACGTAGTTTTATGAAACCATGGCAAAATTTCTTCGATGAAAATTTCACGAGATAGACTTTCCATCAAGGAAACATCTCATTTGTCCTTGGAATGAAGACTTCTTCATATCATGAAATTCTGACAGTTTCATGAAACCATGGCTTAATTTCGTGACGGAAAGAATATTACTTAATCTGACCCTCACTAAAGCGGCATGGTATGGAAGCCCGTTTCCGCCACAAAAAGAAAAAAAATAAGTCATAATAACGAGAAACTTTCTCATTATTACGACTTAGTATCTCATAATAACAAGAAACTTTCTAATTTTTTCGACTTAGTTTCTCGTTATTATGAGATACTTTCTCATTAGTACGACTTAGTATCCCATAATAACGAGAAACTTTCTCATTTTTACGACTTAGTTTCTCGTTATTATGAGATACTAAGTCGTACTAATGAGAAAGTATCTCATAATAACGAGAAACTTTCTCATTATTACGACTTAGTATCTCATAATAACGAGAAACTTTCTCATTATTACGACTTAGTATCTCATAATAACGAGAAACTAAGTCGTACTAATGAGAAAGTATCTCATAATAACGAGAAACTAAGTCGTAAAAATGAGAAAGTTTCTCGTTATTATGAGATACTAAGTCGTACTAATGAGAAAGTATCTCATAATAACGAGAAACTTTCTCATTTTTACGACTTAGTATCTCATAATAACGAGAAACTAAGTCGTACTAATGAGAAAGTATCTCATAATAACGAGAAACTAAGTCGTAAAAATGAGAAAGTTTCTCGTTATTATGAGATACTAAGTCGTACTAATGAGAAAGTATCTCATAATAACGAGAAACTTTCTCATTTTTACGACTTAGTTTCTCGTTATTATGAGATACTTTCTCATTATTATGACAGTTTCTCAGGAGAACCTTATGAATGTGTACAACAAGTTGAGGTGACTGTGGCTAGAGTTAGCGGAGTTATGTTTGCTAAGCATATTCAGCAGTACTTTAAACGGGGCTTCACAAATAAAGAAATACTAACGTTGCTGAAAGAGTTACATGGAGTTCAAATTAGCAATCGAACCCTCGAGCGAATTCTGTACAGACGTCAGCTTTGGAGAAGAAAGAACAAAACTGACGAGGCTGATGTGGCAGCATTCATTCAACAACAGCTACAAACATCGGGTCAGTCGCACGGCTATAGATGGATGCATCAGAAATGTTGGTTACATGGGATTATTACTGACAGAGAGACAGTTCGCATGATATTGCGATTACTAGACGGTCAGGGAGTGGATCTAAGGGCAAATAATCGACTGCGTCGGAGAGTGTACAATAGCCGTGGTCCCAATTACGTATGGCACATCGATGGATATGATAAGTTAAAACCGTACGGCATTGCCATAAGTGGATGTATCGACGGGTTTTCCCGGAAAATAATTTGGCTCGAATCTTACAAAACAAACAATGATCCACGCGTTATTGCGGGATATTATATAACAGCTGTTTCTGAATACGAAGGATGCCCTACAAGAGTCAGGCTGGACCATGGAACGGAGAACAGTTATATCGCAGATATGCAAAGATTTTTTCAGTCCAATGAAAATTTTGCGGCACAGTGTGTCTCTTTAGGCCCAAGTACTACTAACCAACGAATTGAAAGATGGTGGCTCACTCTCCGAAGCCAGTGCGCACAATTTTGGATGAACATCTTTGACAGTCTCAAAGAAGATGGACATTTTATGGACACGTTTCTGGACAAATCGCTGATCCAGTTTTGTTTCCAAAACATGATTCAGGTAGGCATAACATAGAACACCAATCACACACAATGGCAATGTAAATTATGGCTATAAAATTATTGCACATATTCCAGTTTGTAGTGCATGCAAAGCAAAACAATACGTGTACATTTGCTGTCATAATAATGTCAGGTTGTGCTGTATTTTCAAATGCATTATCGTAGCATTTTACATAACAGCCGATCTTAACTGCAGTCTTCTCTTGGGCCACTTTGCTATAACTTTTTAATCATTCTGAAATATATTCTTATGACCATGTGCAATAAGTTATTTCATACCCTGATTATGATATCACGCGCGAACGTCATTTATACAAGTCACAGTCGGCGTATGGAGCAACTAACATTAAAAACGTCTCACTGTCGGCAGCTTTCTCCCATCGTTCACTTAATAGAGCTGAGGCGGTTCGTTCAAGACCGATATTTCAGCGGTGTATTGCAACACCACGAAATAAACGCCAGAGCAAATTTTATTTTCCAATTCCATGACTTTTCCATGTTTTTCATGACTGTTCTTAACCTGTACATTTATACATTACAGTTCACGTATGCATTACCATTACAGTACTTGTTTTTATACGTAACCAGATTGCACCACCTTGAGGTGTAAATAGCCTATTATTTCTTCTGTCTTCAGGAGGAACTGGATGAAATTGCGTCTGCATGGAACAATCACAGAATAAGACCAGTTCACAACTCGAGGTCCCCTAACGGACGTCCCTTACTGATGTATACAGTACCTCATTTATATGGAGCTACAGATTTGTTGCAGAATGTGAACCCTGAGCTGGCTGACTTGTGTCTTGAAGACTGTTTGTTTAAAGATTATCCTTGTGATGAAGATGTATTTCATGTTTGTGTTGAACTAATGTCAGAGTATAATCTGTCTGTGTCAGATGATGTCTATGAAATGGTGGACATGTACATTAGACTTAGAGAGCTAATTATTAGTGAACTAAATGTTGAGTCATGTACTGATGCTAAAAATGTCAATTGAAATTATCACATGGAATATATGCATTTATATTCATACTGATTTCAATGAGAATTTGTAAAAGTACAAAACAGACTCATTCTAAATTTAAATTCACATTGTATTATTTATTAGTCCAAACACTGTTTATTAGTCCATTTTTTGTCTTAAATTACTTTGTTTTAATGTATTCCTGTGCAATATCCAATACATTAACAGAAATAAACTGTATAGAGTGAAAATAAAGTGCACAGCACCAAAACATATAAGTTTCTTATAACGATAATTATATATATAAAAAAATCTCAGAATAAAATGTCTAAAACATCTGAACATTCAAATTAAACTTCTTGAATTCAAAAGACACCTAAGCATAAAATGTCTAAAACATCTGAACACTTGCATTAATCTAAATTAACACTAGCATTTACCCTTTTCTTTTGGATTTTTCAACTTTTCCTCCTTTTTGTTGGGTGTTGACACTTTAAACAAATAAGTCTAATTCAAACAAAAGATAAAGGTTCAGGGCTACAAAGTCACTCAGTGTAGGTAAAATGTTTCAATACAAAATGTGCACAATTGTGTGTCCATGGTGTAACTGATATAATCAAACTTTACATGGAACAAAGTTAACAAACACTACATTGTGCATTTTAAGACATGCATGGTACACATTTGCGTAAGTCACAGTGGACTTTCAGTACCACAAACTTTTTAAACAATGTCCATTACCCATACATTTGATTCCAGAACTTTGTTGATCTCTGATCTGAAATCTAGATAACTGTCATAGTGGAGTGACAATTCCAACACACAGCCACAAGTATGCGCTATAGGTCTCCGCTGAAAGCTTTTTATTTGCGTAAAGATAATGCTAATGATTTTACCAAGAAATAAATCAGATCCTGTGCAAAATCTGAGAAACAGCGACAGTCGTTGCGGGTCAGACTCCCTCACATATGTAGTTACATACCTCTGAATGTCCTTCTCCTGGGTGTTCAGTGCCTCTGGGAAGGAAAGGGACTTCACAACTTTTCTGCTTGTCGGAAGCAGATACTCGTAAGTTGTTAAAATCTGCTCAATTTCTAGCCCAGCAGTTGAAAGTGTGGTTGCCCACTGATCAATGACATATGCAGGTTCTTGGAGCAGCTTTTTGTGTGCTAGCTCTTGAAGGATATCTCCAAAATTGTTGGCTGTTGGCCTTTTCCTACACAGGTAATTATCCAAAATCTCAAGTAATTCATCCTTGTCAACACTGTCAAAGTCTGATCGCCAAGATTCGAAAACTGCTCGGTCTCCTTCTGGAACAAACTTGAGGAAATTTTCAATTAAATCACTCTTGATATACCCAGAGGCTGCTTGTTCCAAAATCACTGGAGCTAGTCTGACAGGAAGATACTTTTCCTTCCGCCATCCAAAAGCTATTATACGGCCAACACTTTCCCACTGTGCTTGGCCAAAATCGTGACGAAGAAAAGGCACTTTCAAAGAACTACCCATGGTGCACTGGTCGTAAAAGTCATGCCAGAATTCAGAAAGACAGTCCCTTACTACTCCTCCATCATCATGCCCCATCTCAAAATTTCCATCTGGCAGTACAAGCTGGATTTTCACATTTTTGCTTAGAATACTTTCATCAGAAAAATGTGAAATAAGTTCAAGAAGTACATTTCCACGGTGAACAACTAGAATTCTTGGTGTTTTCTGACTTTCAGGAGACATAGGCAGTGTGTCATCCATGCTTTGCTCAGTAATGCCTCTATGATTATCTGTGACGAATGTAACTACGTTACTGTCTTCCAAAAGATCCAAAGTAAATGGTTCAGTGCTCACTACCTCTGTGGAGTGAAGAAAAGATATGCTTTGGGTGCTGGAAGTGTCTCTCTCATTCCCAATGTAGATAACATCTGGTACATCTGCATTTTGGGATGTATGAGATGACTGTTCTATAATGGGGTGGAACTCTCAAAATCCTGAAAACTTAAATTTTCTTCAGAAAATTCTACATTTGCATTCCCCTGATTTTGTGTACTATTTTTTGTTTTTGTTGCCAAGTAGAACCTAAGAAGTGGCAATTTAGTGTCTTCGTACAATTTCCCCACTGTTGCACTTTCATCCACTGACATTTCCTGATAGTCTTTCAAGTCAAACTCAAATTCTGTGGTGTTCCCTTTCACATTCTTTCCATTTGGAAAAAAGAGACATGTCGCTTCTTTTATCAAATCTGCTTTGCTAGAATCCTTTGAGACATCAATTTTCCGTGTGCCCCCACCTTTTCTTGTTCTCACCTGTTTTAAAACCTTTTCTTCATCATCATAATGCATCCACCCCAATTCTATCTTCCTTACACTTTTCTCCGCATTTTTTGTGACCAATTTTTGAGTTGAGCCTTTTCCATATTCCTCAGTTCTTTGTTTTTTGGATAATTTGGATTTTAGGCGATCAAAAAGCTTTGATTTGCGAGTTTGGGGACAATCTTCCTGCCGCCTACAAAATCCAAGCACGGCCAGACGATCTCCATAAGATGGCAAGTATGTCTTCAGTTGCTCATCTGTCATCAGTAGAATGACACTGACATCAATCTAAAGAAAACAAATAGTGCAATACAATCATCTATTTAAATATGCACAGTATTACATACATTTTGTTCTTTCCCATTATTGATATTGCAAGTCTGTTTAAACATACATAAATGAAAGCCAATTTTAATGCAACAAAGTATTTAAGTACTGTCACAGATTTAGAAACCAAGTACAGTGTGTGTGTATGCCTACGACTACCACTCATTTTGACGCTAAATATTACTGTAATTTAGGTTTAGTTAAATCTTACCTTTTCCTGTTCCAATTTTTCAATTGTTTCTTCTGGAACATTTCTTTGTCTTAAAAACTGTATCAAGTCACCCATTTCTGTGGACATATGCATGTTACAATTTCTTAGGATCATTGCCTGGTGGTGCAGTAAAATCACACCGATAACATAGCACAGAGGTGTTTAGAACAGATCAAATAACAGATTAAATTTCAAAAGCATACATTCGAAGAACCTCTTGTTAAAATCCCCTAATTTAACCAATAAAAAACAATGCGTGAAAATGAAATTTTAAGAAGTTTTTACATATTCGACCGCCCACCAAATATGAAACATTACGCTTGGTAAATAGATCACACTTTGCTTGACATACAAGTAGCCAGACATGCAAACCTAATACACTAATCTAACTAGCTTTGTCTAACCGCAGTAAATAACATTTGCAGTTAACTCTATGCTGTATTCACTTGTGGTCTTAAATCACGAAGAACTGTATTCAGCACAATTTGTAAGTTTAAATTATTTTATTTATAATTCTAAAATCTGATCACGTGGACTGGCACTTATGCTAGATCTAGTTTATTAAGAATGCACAATAATAAATTGCAGTGAATTTTCCAAAAAACGCCATAGCATTAAAAACAACTGTAGTATGTGTTCTCGCAGACACTTTAGGTTGCTCTTTGGTCACAACGACTTTGGGAAACTCTCTCCCTATTAGCTATATCACGTTAAGCAGCCTACCCGAAAATCTAAACTGAGAACCATAAACTTGCCACCATGAAATTACGAATAACACAACTGCACTTACCTTAGATAATGATGCGCAAAATACCATGCCCGCCATAAACGTAGTCGAAGATTTGGAGCTTCCTCCGGAAACGGAAAAAGCCTCAGGTCATTTAAATCGAAGTCATGAAAAAAAAAAATTCTCGTTGTAAAAAAAAAAAAAATATCGTTAGAAAAAAAAATTCTCGTTGCAAAAAAAAAAACGTTTCTCAAAATAACGAGAAACGTTCTCATTATTACGACTTAGTATCTCATAATAACGAGAAACTAAGTCATAATAATGAGAAAGTATCTCATAATAACGAGATACTAAGTCGTAATAATGAGAAAGTTTCTCGTTATTATGAGATACTAAGTCGTACAAATGAGAAAGTTTCTCGTTATTATGAGATACTAAGTCGTACAAATGAGAAAGTTTCTCGTTATTATGAGATACTAAATTGTAATAATGAGAAAGTTTCTCGTTATTATGACTTATTTTTTTTCTTTTTGTGGCGGAAACGGGCTTCCATAGCATGGTGTCAGTTTCAAACCTCACTTTATATACATGACTTTTTTTTTAACAATTTAAAGGCACAAGTTATTTTACGTCATAACCAACCCACGTTTGCTAGCTTAATGGCAGAAAATTAGCCAAAGCCAGGCGTCTGGTCCACAAGGGTTGCACTCAATCACTGATGTGTTTATGGTGTAAACATGCTATAAACTAATTTATTCAATTATTTTCGTTAAGAGCTCGTTTTGCTTGCAAGTTGGAGGATTGCACTGCAGTGCATGACAATCTTTCATTTTGAATGCAGGAGCACGAGGGAAGTGACGCAGGATATGTTCGGAGGGAAAATAAATGAAACAAGTGTTTCTTGTTACCAAAGAATTAATTTGCATGAAATTACATAAAAAAGTATAGCACGTTATCATAATATTAGATTGTCTGAAATAACTTTACAACATCCCCACCCAAAGCCCCAAGTGAGTAAGCCATAGGCGACAATGGTAAGAAAAAACTCACTAGTAGGAAAAAACCTTGGGAGTCACCAGACTCAAAGGGGAAGCTCAAACCTCCAGGAGTCGGCAGGGATATTCAAAAACACACACATCAGATTATCTGCTGTAGTTTTCTTCTACATATACTATTCAGTGGTGCAGTGGTTCGCACTATTGCCTCACACCTCTGGGAACATTCATCCATTTTCTGAAACCGCTTCTCCTGTTCAGGGTTGTGGGGATCAATTTGCCTTTTGGAACAGGTGGTGAGGTGGATCACAGAAGCTACCGACACGAGGCAGGGAACAACCCAGGAAGGGGCACCAACGTATCACAATTCAGGCTCAAACACCAGACACACAGTTCATTCAAAACTCACACATGTAGTGTAAACCTATCTTTATGGGGCCCGCTCATTCACTTCTATGGGACAAATGCTAACGCTAACTAAGACTAGCTTAACACCTACCCTGCCCAAACTATGACCATAACTAACCAAGATAGTTTTTTGCATTGTTTTACATTTTTTGTTTTTTCATAGTAGATTCTGAATCTGGGAGGTTCTGTACACCTAGATCAAAAGATTCAGCCTGATCTGAGCATGCTAAAGCGATTTACATGCTAACACGCTAACACGCTAATAGCATGCTATTGCATTTAACATGCTAACACGCTAATATGCTAACACGCTAATATGCTAATATGCTAATATGCTAATATGCTAATATGCTAATATGCTAATATGCGAATATGCTAATATGCTAATATGCTAATATGCTAATATGCTAACACGCTAATATGCTAGTATACTAATATGCTAACACGCTAATATGCTAGTATGGTAATATGCTAATATGCTAATATGCTAATATGCTAATATGCTAATATGCTAATATGCTAATATGCTAATATGCTATGCTAATATGCTAATATGCTAATATGCTAATATGCTAATATGCTATGCTAATATGCTAATATGCTAATATGCTAATATGCTAATACACTAACACGCTATGCTAATATGCTGTAGGAATTATTAGCTCAGGTAAATTTTAATATCTCCACCAATATGTTTTGAAATTAATTAACTTTTAATTAATTATTATTTAATGCTGATTATTAACCAATTGTTATGCCGAATGGTCGGCTCCTCCAAACTCAATTGCGAATCCCCGATATCTGTTAATGTGAGACTTAAATGGGATTCATTAATAACCAGTATCGTCCAGCGAGCTGCGTCACCAGGTAATGTAAACGATCGGTAGCGAAGCTCCCCTCACGGCTGATGAGAGAGAGTCTCGCGATATTTCAGGCGAGTTTAGAGGTTTCATAGCGTAGTAGCCAGATCGCACAGAGGCAGGGACTATTGTGAGCACTCAATGACGGAGGCTGAAGTTGTGTAAAAAGACATGCATTTATTCCTACAACTAACATAAGACAGACATTACACCTAACAAACAATAAACATGAAATAACGGAATAGACACAAACGATGTAATCATGAAAATGCAATGACCAGATTTAAAATGATTAACCTGAAAAGGGAAAAACTGTTCTGCAAAGCAAGCAGTTTGTAAGGATTATAAACCTAAAGGAATATAGCAGGTGAATAGGACAGTTCAGGTTGTTAGAAAGGAAAGGAAGTTGGTTTACTTGGATGCAGGAAAGAAGGAGGTCTTTGCAGTTGGTTGCAGTGGCTGATGAGCTGATGGGTGATGGCTCTCAGGGAGGCGCGGTGTCTGCAGCGGTTGTTGGAGTGGAGTTCCTCCGGTTCTTTCTTCTGGTGAAGCTTGGGCTGAGTTGCAGTTCTTTGGGTCTTCACCGACGGGCTTTAAGAACGCTGCTTGTTTCTCCTTGTTCTTCTCTTTTTCTCCGCCTTTCTCTCTCCTTTGTTCTGAGGTGCCAGGTTTTATAGCATAAGGTTCATGATTAGGAGTGACCAGGAATTTGAGTCCTGGACCAATGGCTGACCATCCATTTGGCGGGCTTTCGGAAGGGGGTCGGTATCAGTCTTTTTGGGATTTATGACCAGACTGACTTCTCTGGTAATGGTGATTTTCATTAGGCTGGTGTAACTTTTGATATATCCACTTTTGTGGTAACCATTGACCAGATTTGGAAACTGGAGTGATTTTCCTTCGGTTTGATACCAAACATGCTGTACCAGCCCAGCGGTTCACACCAAATACCATCTGTGATGATTAATTAATGATTACTTATATTATGCTATTATGTTATGTTCTATTACTCACACCAGTATATAGTACAGGTGGTTTAGGTTGTACCTCAACAGATATTACCCTTTATACAGACATTATATGACATATTCTCATGTCATAAGCACATATTACCCTTAGATAGGCATGGTAGAATACAAAGATCAGATAAGGGTTGCCGAGGAATGTGGCAAAGAAAAGGGGGGGAGAAGGTTTGTCAAACAAAGAAAAAGAATCTCCAAAAGTTAAGACACATTCGAACATAACCTGTACATATCTGTATATTAAGACTAGTAGTCAAGAGTAAATAAATATACAGATATACAAAAGCCAAACTTAAAAGAAACTTTCTTTGGGGTGTTCGTCCGTTCGGTGAGTGGTATGTAAGGCAGGATGTCTGGGGAGGGGGTTGTGTGCCAAGTCGAGGGGCCCCTGTCCCTGGGGATCCACTCTGCTATCTGTAGGTCGTTAAAGCTTTGGGCAATAAAAGTTGGAGTGCTGGCCTCCCTGGTTATCTATGTGTGTGGGGTCAAAAACCCCCCCTTTGGGGCCTAGGTCGATGTGTGCCTTCTCGTACCAGGGTAGGCCTTGTCTCAGGCCACCTGGAATTTAAGCTTTGTGATATGTGCATGTGTGATCCTACAATGCTAATATGGTAATATGCTAATATGGTAATATGCTAATATGCTAATATGCTAATATGCTAATATGCTATGCTAATATGCTAATATGCTAATATGCTAATATGCTAATATGCTATGCTAATATGCTAATATGCTAATATGCTAATATGCTATGCTAATATGCTAATATGCTAATATGTTAATATGTTAATATGCTAATATGCTATGCTAATATGCTAATATGCTAATATGCTAATATGCTAATATGCTATGCTAATATGCTAATATGCTAATATGCTAATATGCTAATATGCTAATATGCTAATATGCTAATACACTAACACGCTATGCTAATATGCTAATATGCTAATATGCTAATATGCTAATATGCTATGCTAATATGCTAATATGCTAATATGCTAATATGCTAATATGCTAATATGCTAATACGCTAATATGCTAATAAGCTAATATGCTAATATGCTAATATGCTAATAAGCTATGCTAATATGCTAATATGCTAATATGCTAATATGCTATGCTAATATGCTAATATGCTAATATGCTAATATGCTATGCTAATATGCTAATATGCTAATATGCTAATATGCTAATATGCTATGCTAATATGCTAATATTTTAATATGCTAATATGCTAATATGCTAATATGCTAATATGCTAATATGCTAATATGCTATGCTAATATGCTAATATGCTAATATGCTAATATGCTATGTTAATATGCTAATATGCTAATATGCTAATATGCTAATATGCTAATATGCTAATATACTAATATGCTATGCTAATATGCTAATATGCTAATATGCTATGCTAATATGCTAATATGCTAATATGCTAATATATGCTAATATGCTAATATGCTAATATGCTAAAATGCTATGCTAATATGCTATGCTAATATGCTATGCTAATATGCTAATATGCTAATATGCTAATATGCTAATATGCTATGCTAATATGCTAATATGCTAATATGCTATGCTATGCTAATATGCTAATATGCTAATATGCTAATATGCTATGCTAATATGCTAATATGCTAATATGTTAATATGCTAATATGCTATGCTAATATGCTAATATGCTAATATGCTATGCTAATATGCTAATATGCTATGCTAATATGCTAATATGCTAATATGCTAATATGCTAATATGCTAATACGCTAATATGCTAACAAGCTATGCTAATATGCTAATATGCTAATATGCTAATATGCTAATATGCTATGCTAATATGCTAATATGCTAATATGCTAATATGCTAATATGCTAATATGCTATGCTAATATGTTAATATGCTAATATGCTAATATGCTAATATACTAATATGCTATGCTAATATACTAATATGCTAATATGCTAATATGCTATGCTAATATGCTAATATGCTAATATGCTAATATGCTAATATGCTATGCTAATATGCTAATATGCTAATATGCTAATATGCTAATATACTAATATATGCTAATATGCTAATATGCTAATATGCTATGCTAATATGCTATGCTAATATGCTAATATGCTAATATGCTAATATGCGAATATGCTATGCTAATATGCTAATATGCTAATATGCTAATATGCTAATATGCTATGCTAATATGCTAATATGCTAATATGCTATGCTAATATGCTAATATGCTAATATGCTAATATGTTAATATGCTAATATGCTAATATGCTATGCTAATATGCTAATATGCTAATATGCTAATATGCTAATGTGCTAATATGCTAGTATGCTATGCTAATATGGTAATATGTTAATATGTTATGCTAATATGCTATGCTATGTTAATATGCTAATATGCTAATATGCTAATATGCTAATATACTAATATGCTATGCTAATATGCTAATATGCTAATATGCTAATATGCTAATATGCTAATATGCTAATATGCTAATATATGCTAATATGCTAATATGCTAATATGCTAATATGCTATGCTAATATGCTATGCTAATATGCTAATATGCTAATATGCTAATATGCTAATATGCTAATATGCTATGCTAATATGCTAATATGCTAATATGCTAATATGCTATGCTAATATGCTAATATGCTAATATGCTAATATGCTAATATGCTATGCTAATATGCTAATATGCTAATATGCTAATATGCTATGCTAATATGCTAATATGCTAATATGCTAATATGCTAATATGCTAATATGCTATTATGCTAATATGCTATGCTAATATGCTAATATGCTAATATGCTAATATGCTATGCTAATACGCTAATATGCTATGCTAATATGCTAATATGCTAATACGCTAACACGCTATGCTAATATGCTAATATGCTAATATGCTAATACGCTAATATGCTATGCTAATATGCTATGCTAATACGCTAACACGCTATGCTAATATGCTAATATGCTAATATGTTAATATGCTAATATGCTAATATGCTATGCTAATATGCTAATATGTTAATATGCTAATATGCTATGCTAATATGCTAATATACTAATATGCTAATATGCTAATATGCTATGCTATGCTAATATGCTAATATGCTAATATGCTATGCTAATATGCTAATATGCTAATATGCTAATATGCTAATATGCTATGCTAATATGCTAATATGCTAATACGCTAACACGCTATGCTAATATGCTAATACGCTAATACGCTAACACGCTATGCTAATATGCTAATATGCTAATATGCTAATATGCTAATATGCTATGCTAATATGCTAATATGTTAGTATGCTAATATGCTAATATGCTAATATGCTAATATGCTATGCTAATATGCTAATATGCTAATATGCTAATATGTTAATATGCTAATATGCTATGCTAATATGCTAATATGCTAATACACTAACACGCTATGCTAATATGCTAATATGCTAATATGCTAATATACTATGCTAATATGCTAATATGCTAATATGCTAATATGCTATGCTAATATGCTAATATGCTAATACGCTAACACGCTATGCTAATATGCTAATACGCTAACACGCTATGCTAATATTCTAATATGCTAATATGCTAATATGCTAATATGCTATGCTAATATGCTATGCTAATATGCTAATATGCTATGTTATGCTAATATGCTAATATGCTAATATGCTATGCTAATATGCTAATATGCTAATATGCTATGGTAATATGCTAATATGCTAATATGCTAATATGCTATGCTAATATGCTAATATGCTAATACACTAACACGCTATACTAATATGCTAATATGCTAATATGCTAATATGCTATGCTAATATGCTAATATGCTAACATGCTAATATGCTAATATGCTAATACGCTAATATGCTAACACGCAATACTAATATGCTAATATGCTAATATGCTAATATGCTAATATACTAATACGCTAATATGCTAATATGCTAATATGCTAATATGCTAATATGCTATGCTAATATGCTAATATGCTAATATGCTAATATGCTATGCTATTATGCTAATATGCTAATATGCTAATATGCTAATATGCTAATATGCTAATATGCTATGCTAATATGCTAATATGCTAATATGCTAATATGCTATGCTAATATGCTAATATGCTAATATGCTAATATGCTAATATGCTAATATGCTATGCTAATATGCTAATATGCTAATATGCTATGCTAATATGCTAATATGTTAATATGCTATGCTAATATGCTAATATGCTAATATGCTAATGTGCTAATGTGCTAATGTACTAATATGCTAATATGCTATGCTAATATGCTAATATGCTAATATGCTAATATACTAATATGCTAATATGCTAATATACTAATATGCTATGCTAATATGCTAATATGCTAATATGCTAATATGTTAATATGCTAATATGCTATGCTAATATGCTAATATACTAATATGCTAATATGCTAATATGCTAATATGCTATGCTAATATGCTAATATGCTAATATGCTAATATGCTAATATACTAATATGCTATGCTAATATGCTAATATGTTAATATGCTAATATGCTATGCTAATATGCTAATATGCTAATATGCTAATATGCTAATATGCTAATATGCTATGCTAATATGCTAATATGCTAATATGTTAATATGCTAATATGCTAATATATGCTAATATGCTAATATGCTAATATGCTAATATGCTATGCTGATATGCTATGCTAATATGCTAATATGCTAATATGCTAATATGCTAATATGCTATGCTAATATGCTAATATGCTAATATGCTAATATGCTAATATGCTAATATGCTATGCTAATATGCTAATATGCTAATATGCTAATATGCTATGCTAATATGCTAATATGCTAATATGCTAATATGTTAATATGCTAATATGCTAATATGCTAATATGCTATGCTAATATGCTAATATGCTAATATGCTAATATGCTAATATGCTAATATGCTAATATACTATGCTAATATGCTAATATGGTAATATGCTAATATGCTATGCTAATATGCTAATATGCTAATATGCTAATATGCTATGCTAATATGCTAATATGCTAATATGCTAATATGCTAATACACTAACACGCTATGCTAATATGCTGTAGGAATTATTAGCTCAGGTAAATTTTAATATCTCCACCAATATGTTTTGAAATTAATTAACTTTTAATTAATTATTATTTAATGCTGATTATTAACCAATTGTTATGCCGAATGGTCGGCTCCTCCAAACTCAATTGCGAATCCCCGATATCTGTTAATGTGAGACTTAAATGGGATTCATTAATAACCAGTATCGTCCAGCGAGCTGCGTCACCAGGTAATGTAAACGATCGGTAGCGAAGCTCCCCTCACGGCCGATGAGAGAGAGTCTCGCGATATTTCAGGCGAGTTTAGAGGTTTCATAGCGTAGTAGCCAGATCGCACAGAGGCAGGGACTATTGTGAGCACTCAATGACGGAGGCTGAAGTTGTGTAAAAAGACATGCATTTATTCCTACAACTAACATAAGACAGACATTACACCTAACAAACAATAAACATGAAATAACGGAATAGACACAAACGATGTAATCATGAAAATGCAATGACCAGATTTAAAATGATTAACCTGAAAAGGGAAAAACTGTTCTGCAAAGCAAGCAGTTTGTAAGGATTATAAACCTAAAGGAATATAGCAGGTGAATAGGACAGTTCAGGTTGTTAGAAAGGAAAGGAAGTTGGTTTACTTGGATGCAGGAAAGAAGGAGGTCTTTGCAGTTGGTTGCAGTGGCTGATGAGCTGATGGGTGATGGCTCTCAGGGAGGCGCGGTGTCTGCAGCGGTTGTTGGAGTGGAGTTCCTCCGGTTCTTTCTTCTGGTGAAGCTTGGGCTGAGTTGCAGTTCTTTGGGTCTTCACCGACGGGCTTTAAGAACGCTGCTTGTTTCTCCTTGTTCTTCTCTTTTTCTCCGCCTTTCTCTCTCCTTTGTTCTGAGGTGCCAGGTTTTATAGCATAAGGTTCATGATTAGGAGTGACCAGGAATTTGAGTCCTGGACCAATGGCTGACCATCCATTTGGCGGGCTTTCGGAAGGGGGTCGGTATCAGTCTTTTTGGGATTTATGACCAGACTGACTTCTCTGGTAATGGTGATTTTCATTAGGCTGGTGTAACTTTTGATATATCCACTTTTGTGGTAACCATTGACCAGATTTGGAAACTGGAGTGATTTTCCTTCGGTTTGATACCAAACATGCTGTACCAGCCCAGCGGTTCACACCAAATACCATCTGTGATGATTAATTAATGATTACTTATATTATGCTATTATGTTATGTTCTATTACTCACACCAGTATATAGTACAGGTGGTTTAGGTTGTACCTCAACAGATATTACCCTTTATACAGACATTATATGACATATTCTCATGTCATAAGCACATATTACCCTTAGATAGGCATGGTAGAATACAAAGATCAGATAAGGGTTGCCGAGGAATGTGGCAAAGAAAAGGGGGGGAGAAGGTTTGTCAAACAAAGAAAAAGAATCTCCAAAAGTTAAGACACATTCGAACATAACCTGTACATATCTGTATATTAAGACTAGTAGTCAAGAGTAAATAAATATACAGATATACAAAAGCCAAACTTAAAAGAAACTTTCTTTGGGGTGTTCGTCCGTTCGGTGAGTGGTATGTAAGGCAGGATGTCTGGGGAGGGGGTTGTGTGCCAAGTCGAGGGGCCCCTGTCCCTGGGGATCCACTCTGCTATCTGTAGGTCGTTAAAGCTTTGGGCAATAAAAGTTGGAGTGCTGGCCTCCCTGGTTATCTATGTGTGTGGGGTCAAAAACCCCCCCTTTGGGGCCTAGGTCGATGTGTGCCTTCTCGTACCAGGGTAGGCCTTGTCTCAGGCCACCTGGAATTTAAGCTTTGTGATATGTGCATGTGTGATCCTACAATGCTAATATGGTAATATGCTAATATGGTAATATGCTAATATGCTAATATGCTAATATGCTATGCTAATATGCTAATATGCTAATATGCTAATATGCTAATATGCTATGCTAATATGCTAATATGCTAATATGCTAATATGCTATGCTAATATGCTAATATGCTAATATGTTAATATGTTAATATGCTAATATGCTATGCTAATATGCTAATATGCTAATATGCTAATATGCTAATATGCTATGCTAATATGCTAATATGCTAATATGCTAATATGCTAATATGCTAATATGCTAATATGCTAATACACTAACACGCTATGCTAATATGCTAATATGCTAATATGCTAATATGCTAATATGCTATGCTAATATGCTAATATGCTAATATGCTAATATGCTAATATGCTAATATGCTAATACGCTAATATGCTAATAAGCTAATATGCTAATATGCTAATATGCTAATAAGCTATGCTAATATGCTAATATGCTAATATGCTAATATGCTATGCTAATATGCTAATATGCTAATATGCTAATATGCTATGCTAATATGCTAATATGCTAATATGCTAATATGCTAATATGCTATGCTAATATGCTAATATTTTAATATGCTAATATGCTAATATGCTAATATGCTAATATGCTAATATGCTATGCTAATATGCTAATATGCTAATATGCTAATATGCTATGTTAATATGCTAATATGCTAATATGCTAATATGCTAATATGCTAATATACTAATATGCTATGCTAATATGCTAATATGCTAATATGCTATGCTAATATGCTAATATGCTAATATGCTAATATATGCTAATATGCTAATATGCTAATATGCTAAAATGCTATGCTAATATGCTATGCTAATATGCTATGCTAATATGCTAATATGCTAATATGCTAATATGCTAATATGCTATGCTAATATGCTAATATGCTAATATGCTATGCTATGCTAATATGCTAATATGCTAATATGCTAATATGCTATGCTAATATGCTAATATGCTAATATGTTAATATGCTAATATGCTATGCTAATATGCTAATATGCTAATATGCTATGCTAATATGCTAATATGCTATGCTAATATGCTAATATGCTAATATGCTAATATGCTAATATGCTAATATGCTAATACGCTAATATGCTAACAAGCTATGCTAATATGCTAATATGCTAATATGCTAATATGCTAATATGCTATGCTAATATGCTAATATGCTAATATGCTAATATGCTAATATGCTATGCTAATATGTTAATATGCTAATATGCTAATATGCTAATATACTAATATGCTATGCTAATATACTAATATGCTAATATGCTAATATGCTATGCTAATATGCTAATATGCTAATATGCTAATATGCTAATATGCTATGCTAATATGCTAATATGCTAATATGCTAATATGCTAATATACTAATATATGCTAATATGCTAATATGCTAATATGCTATGCTAATATGCTATGCTAATATGCTAATATGCTAATATGCTAATATGCGAATATGCTATGCTAATATGCTAATATGCTAATATGCTAATATGCTAATATGCTATGCTAATATGCTAATATGCTAATATGCTATGCTAATATGCTAATATGCTAATATGCTAATATGTTAATATGCTAATATGCTAATATGCTATGCTAATATGCTAATATGCTAATATGCTAATATGCTAATATGCTATGCTAATATGCTAATATGCTGATATGCTAATATGCTATGCTATGCTAATATGCTAATATGCTAATATGCTATGCTAATATGCTAATATGCTAATATGTTAATATGCTAATATGCTATGCTAATATGCTAATATGCTAATATGCTAATATGCTAATATGCTAATATGCTAATATGCTATGTTAATATGCTAATATGCTAATATGCTATGCTAATATGCTAATATGCTAATATGCTAATATGCTAATACGCTAATATGCTAACAAGCTATGCTAATATGCTAATATGCTAATATGCTAATATGCTATGCTAATATGCTAATATGCTAATATGCTAATATGCTAATATGCTATGCTAATATGCTAATATGCTAATATGCTAATATGCTATGCTAATATGCTAATATGCTAATATGCTAATATGTTAATATGCTAATATGCTATGCTAATATGCTAATATGCTAATATGCTAATATGCTAATATGCTAATGTGCTAATATGCTAATATGCTATGCTAATATGCTAATATGCTAATATGCTAATATGCTATGCTAATATGCTAATATGCTAATATGCTAATATGCTAATATGCTAATATGCTATGCTAATATGCTAATATGCTAATATGCTAATATGCTAATATGCTAATATGCTATGCTAATATGCTAATATGCTAATATGCTAATATGCTAATATGCTATGCTAATATACTAATATGCTAATATGCTAATATGCTAATATGCTAATGTGCTAATATGCTAATATGCTATGCTAATATGCTAATATGCTAATATGCTAATATGCTAATATGCTAATATGCTATGTTAATATGCTAATATGCTAATATGCTAATATGCTAATATGCTAATATGCTAATATGCTAATATGCTATGCTAATATGGTAATATGTTAATATGTTAATATGCTAATATGCTATGCTAATATGTTAATATGCTAATATGCTAATATGCTAATATACTAATATGCTATGCTAATATGCTAATATGCTAATATGTTAATATGCTAATATGCTATGCTAATATGCTAATATGCTAATATGCTAATATGCTATGCTAATATGCTAATATGCTAATATGCTAATATATGCTAATATACTAATATGCTAATATGCTAATATGCTATGCTAATATGCTATGCTAATATGCTAATATGCTAATATGCTAATATGATATGCTAATATGCTAATATGCTAATATGCTAATATGCTATGCTAATATGCTAATATGCTAATATGCTAATATGCTAATATGCTATGCTAATATGCTAATATGCTAATATGCTAATATGCTATGCTAATATGCTAATATGCTAATATGCTAATATGCTAATATGCTAATATACTATGCTAATATGCTAATATGCTAATATGCTAATATGCTATGCTAATACGCTAATATGCTATACTAATACGCTAATATGCTAATACGCTAACACGCTATGCTAATATGCTAATATGCTAATATGCTAATACGCTAATATGCTATGCTAATATGCTAATATGCTAATACGCTAACACGCTATGCTAATATGCTAATATGCTAATATGCTAATATGCTAATATGCTATGCTAATATGCTAATATGCTAATATGCTAATATGCTAATATGCTAATATGCTATGCTAATATGCTAATATACTAATATGCTAATATGCTAATATGTTATGCTAATATACTAATATGCTAATATGCTATGCTAATATGCTAATATGCTAATATGCTAATATGCTATGCTAATATGCTAATATGCTAATACGCTAACACGCTATGCTAATATACTAATACGCTAATACGCTAACACGCTATGCTAATATGCTAATATGCTAATATGCTAATATGCTAATATGCTATGCTAATATGCTAATATGTTATGCTAATATGCTAATATGTTATGCTAATATGCTAATATGCTAATATGCTAATATGCTAATATGCTATGCTAATATGCTATGCTAATATGCTAATATGTTAATATGCTAATATGCTAATATGCTAATATGCTAATATGCTAATATGCTAATATGCTATGCTAATATGCTAATATGCTAATACCCTAACACGCTATGCTAATATGCTAATATGCTAATATGCTAATATGCTATGCTAATATGCTAATATGCTAATATGCTAATATGCTATGCTAATATGCTAATATGCTAATACGCTAACACGCTATGCTAATATGCTAATACGCTAACACGCTATGCTAATATTCTAATATGCTAATATGCTAATATGCTAATATGCTAATATGCTATGCTAATATGCTAATATGCTAATATGCTAATATGCTAATATGCTAATATGCTATGTTAATATGCTAATATGCTAATATGCTAATATGCTATGCTAATATGCTAATATGCTAATATGCTAATATGCTAATATGCTATGCTAATATGCTAATATGCTAATATGCTATGCTAATATGCTAATATGCTAATATGCTAATACGCTAATATGCTAACAAGCTATGCTAATATGCTAATATGCTAATATGCTAATATGCTATGCTAATATGCTAATATGCTAATATGCTAATATGCTAATATGCTATGCTAATATGTTAATATGCTAATATGCTAATATGCTAATATACTAATATGCTATGTTAATATACTAATATGCTAATATGCTAATATGCTATGCTAATATGCTAATATGCTAATATGCTAATATGCTATGCTAATATGCTATGCTAATATGCTAATATGCTAATATGCTAATATACTAATATATGCTAATATGCTAATATGCTAATATGCTATGCTAATATGCTATGCTAATATGCTAATATGCTAATATGCTAATATGCTAATATGCTAATATGCTATGCTAATATGCTAATATGCTAATATGCTAATATGCTAATATGCTATGCTAATTTGCTAATATGCTAATATGCTAATATGCTATGCTAATATGCTAATATGCTAATATGCTAATATGTTAATATGCTAATATGCTATGCTAATATGCTAATATGCTAATATGCTAATATGCTAATGTGCTAATATGCTAATATGCTATGCTAATATGCTAATATGCTAATATGCTAATATGCTATGCTAATATGCTAATATGCTAATATGCTAATATGCTAATATGCTAATATGCTATGCTAATATGCTAATATGCTAATATGCTAATATGCTAATATGCTATGCTAATATGCTAATATGCTAATATGCTAATATGCTAATATGCTATGCTAATATACTAATATGCTAATATGCTAATATGCTAATATGCTAATGTGCTAATATGCTAATATGCTATGCTAATATGCTAATATGCTAATATGCTAATATGCTAATATGCTAATATGCTATGTTAATATGCTAATATGCTAATATGCTAATATGCTAATATGCTAATATGCTATGCTAATATGGTAATATGTTAATATGTTAATATGCTAATATGCTATGCTAATATGTTAATATGCTAATATGCTAATATACTAATATGCTATGCTAATATGCTAATATGCTAATATGTTAATATGCTAATATGCTATGCTAATATGCTAATATGCTAATATGCTAATATGCTATACTAATATGCTAATATGCTAATATGCTAATATATGCTAATATACTAATATGCTAATATGCTAATATGCTATGCTAATATGCTATGCTAATATGCTAATATGCTAATATGCTAATATGATATGCTAATATGCTAATATGCTAATATGCTAATATGCTATGCTAATATGCTAATATGCTAATATGCTAATATGCTATGCTAATATGCTAATATGCTAATATGCTAATATGCTATGCTAATATGCTAATATGCTAATATGCTAATATGCTAATATGCTAATATACTATGCTAATATGCTAATATGCTAATATGCTAATATGCTATGCTAATACGCTAATATGCTATGCTAATATGCTAATATGCTAATACGCTAACACGCTATGCTAATATGCTAATATGCTAATATGCTAATACGCTAATATGCTATGCTAATATGCTAATATGCTAATACGCTAACACGCTATGCTAATATGCTAATATGCTAATATGCTAATATGCTAATATGCTAATATGCTATGCTAATATGCTAATATGCTAATATGCTAATATGCTAATATGCTAATATGCTATGCTAATATGCTAATATACTAATATGCTAATATGCTAATATGCTATGCTAATTTACTAATATGCTAATATGTTAATATGCTAATATGCTATGCTAATATGATAATATGCTAATATGCTAATATGCTAATATGCTATGCTAATATGCTAATATGCTAATACGCTAACACGCTATGCTAATATACTAATACGCTAATACGCTAACACGCTATGCTAATATGCTAATATGCTAATATGCTAATATGCTAATATGCTATGCTAATATGCTAATATGTTATGCTAATATGCTAATATGCTAATATGTTATGCTAATATGCTAATATGCTAATATGCTAATATGCTTATATGCTAATATGCTATGCTAATATTCTATGCTAATATGCTAATATGTTAATATGCTAATATGCTAATATGCTAATATGCTAATATGCTATGCTAATATGCTAATATGCTAATACACTAACACGCTATGCTAATATGCTAATATGCTAATATGCTAATATGCTAATACGCTAATATGCTATGCTAATATGCTATGCTAATACGCTAACACGCTATGCTAATATGCTAATATGCTAATATGTTAATATGCTAATATGCTAATATGCTATGCTAATATGCTAATATGTTAATATGCTAATATGCTATGCTAATATGCTAATATACTAATATGCTAATATGCTAATATGCTATGCTAATATACTAATATGCTAATATGCTAATATGCTATGCTAATATGCTAATATGCTAATATGCTAATATGCTAATATGCTATGCTAATATGCTAATATGCTAATACGCTAACACGCTATGCTAATATGCTAATACGCTAATACGCTAACACGCTATGCTAATATGCTAATATGCTAATATGCTAATATGCTAATATGCTATGCTAATATGCTAATATGTTAGTATGCTAATATGCTAATATGCTAATATGCTAATATGCTATGCTAATATGCTAATATGCTAATATGCTAATATGTTAATATGCTAATATGCTATGCTAATATGCTAATATGCTAATACACTAACACGCTATGCTAATATGCTAATATGCTAATATGCTAATATACTATGCTAATATGCTAATATGCTAATATGCTAATATGCTATGCTAATATGCTAATATGCTAATACGCTAACACGCTATGCTAATATGCTAATACGCTAACACGCTATGCTAATATTCTAATATGCTAATATGCTAATATGCTAATATGCTATGCTAATATGCTATGCTAATATGCTAATATGCTATGTTATGCTAATATGCTAATATGCTAATATGCTATGCTAATATGCTAATATGCTAATATGCTATGGTAATATGCTAATATGCTAATATGCTAATATGCTATGCTAATATGCTAATATGCTAATACACTAACACGCTATACTAATATGCTAATATGCTAATATGCTAATATGCTATGCTAATATGCTAATATGCTAACATGCTAATATGCTAATATGCTAATACGCTAATATGCTAACACGCAATACTAATATGCTAATATGCTAATATGCTAATATGCTAATATACTAATACGCTAATATGCTAATATGCTAATATGCTAATATGCTAATATGCTATGCTAATATGCTAATATGCTAATATGCTAATATGCTATGCTATTATGCTAATATGCTAATATGCTAATATGCTAATATGCTAATATGCTATGCTAATATGCTAATATGCTAATATGCTAATATGCTATGCTAATATGCTAATATGCTAATATGCTAATATGCTAATATGCTAATATGCTATGCTAATATGCTAATATGCTAATATGCTATGCTAATATGCTAATATGTTAATATGCTATGCTAATATGCTAATATGCTAATATGCTAATGTGCTAATGTGCTAATGTACTAATATGCTAATATGCTATGCTAATATGCTAATATGCTAATATGCTAATATACTAATATGCTAATATGCTAATATACTAATATGCTATGCTAATATGCTAATATGCTAATATGCTAATATGTTAATATGCTAATATGCTATGCTAATATGCTAATATACTAATATGCTAATATGCTAATATGCTAATATGCTATGCTAATATGCTAATATGCTAATATGCTAATATGCTAATATACTAATATGCTATGCTAATATGCTAATATGTTAATATGCTAATATGCTATGCTAATATGCTAATATGCTAATATGCTAATATGCTAATATGCTAATATGCTATGCTAATATGCTAATATGCTAATATGTTAATATGCTAATATGCTAATATATGCTAATATGCTAATATGCTAATATGCTAATATGCTATGCTGATATGCTATGCTAATATGCTAATATGCTAATATGCTAATATGCTAATATGCTATGCTAATATGCTAATATGCTAATATGCTAATATGCTAATATGCTAATATGCTATGCTAATATGCTAATATGCTAATATGCTAATATGCTATGCTAATATGCTAATATGCTAATATGCTAATATGTTAATATGCTAATATGCTAATATGCTAATATGCTATGCTAATATGCTAATATGCTAATATGCTAATATGCTAATATGCTAATATGCTAATATACTATGCTAATATGCTAATATGGTAATATGCTAATATGCTATGCTAATATGCTAATATGCTAATATGCTAATATGCTAATATGCTATGCTAATATGCTAATATGCTAATATGCTAATATGCTAATACACTAACACGCTATGCTAATATGCTGTAGGAATTATTAGCTCAGGTAAATTTTAATATCTCCACCAATATGTTTTGAAATTAATTAACTTTTAATTAATTATTATTTAATGCTGATTATTAACCAATTGTTATGCCGAATGGTCGGCTCCTCCAAACTCAATTGCGAATCCCCGATATCTGTTAATGTGAGACTTAAATGGGATTCATTAATAACCAGTATCGTCCAGCGAGCTGCGTCACCAGGTAATGTAAACGATCGGTAGCGAAGCTCCCCTCACGGCCGATGAGAGAGAGTCTCGCGATATTTCAGGCGAGTTTAGAGGTTTCAGAGCGTAGTAGCCAGATCGCACAGAGGCAGGGACTATTGTGAGCACTCAATGACGGAGGCTGAAGTTGTGTAAAAAGACATGCATTTATTCCTACAACTAACATAAGACAGACATTACACCTAACAAACAATAAACATGAAATAACGGAATAGACACAAACGATGTAATCATGAAAATGCAATGACCAGATTTAAAATGATTAACCTGAAAAGGGAAAAACTGTTCTGCAAAGCAAGCAGTTTGTAAGGATTATAAACCTAAAGGAATATAGCAGGTGAATAGGACAGTTCAGGTTGTTAGAAAGGAAAGGAAGTTGGTTTACTTGGATGCAGGAAAGAAGGAGGTCTTTGCAGTTGGTTGCAGTGGCTGATGAGCTGATGGGTGATGGCTCTCAGGGAGGCGCGGTGTCTGCAGCGGTTGTTGGAGTGGAGTTCCTCCGGTTCTTTCTTCTGGTGAAGCTTGGGCTGAGTTGCAGTTCTTTGGGTCTTCACCGACGGGCTTTAAGAACGCTGCTTGTTTCTCCTTGTTCTTCTCTTTTTCTCCGCCTTTCTCTCTCCTTTGTTCTGAGGTGCCAGGTTTTATAGCATAAGGTTCGTGATTAGGAGTGACCAGGAATTTGAGTCCTGGACCAATGGCTGACCATCCATTTGGCGGGCTTTCGGAAGGGGGTCGGTATCAGTCTTTTTGGGATTTATGACCAGACTGACTTCTCTGGTAATGGTGATTTTCATTAGGCTGGTGTAACTTTTGATATATCCACTTTTGTGGTAACCATTGACCAGATTTGGAAACTGGAGTGATTTTCCTTCGGTTTGATACCAAACATGCTGTACCAGCCCAGCGGTTCACACCAAATACCATCTGTGATGATTAATTAATGATTACTTATATTATGCTATTATGTTATGTTCTATTACTCACACCAGTATATAGTACAGGTGGTTTAGGTTGTACCTCAACAGATATTACCCTTTATACAGACATTATATGACATATTCTCATGTCATAAGCACATCTTACCCTTAGATAGGCATGGTAGAATACAAAGATCAGATAAGGGTTGCCGAGGAATGTGGCAAAGAAAAGGGGGGGGAGAAGGTTTGTCAAACAAAGAAAAAGAATCTCCAAAAGTTAAGACACATTCGAACATAACCTGTACATATCTGTATATTAAGACTAGTAGTCAAGAGTAAATAAATATACAGATATACAAAAGCCAAACTTAAAAGAAACTTTCTTTGGGGTGTTCGTCCGTTCGGTGAGTGGTATGTAAGGCAGGATGTCTGGGGAGGGGGTTGTGTGCCAAGTCGAGGGGCCCCTGTCCCTGGGGATCCACTCTGCTATCTGTAGGTCGTTAAAGCTTTGGGCAATAAAAGTTGGAGTGCTGGCCTCCCTGGTTATCTATGTGTGTGGGGTCACAAACCCCCCCTTTGGGGCCTAGGTCGATGTGTGCCTTCTCGTACCAGGGTAGGCCTTGTCTCAGGCCACCTGGAATTTAAGCTTTGTGATATGTGCATGTGTGATCCTACAATGCTAATATGTTAATATGCTAATATGCTAATATGCTAATATGCTAATATGCTAATATGCTATGCTAATATGCTAATATGCTAATATGCTAATATGCTAATATGCTAATATGCTATGCTAATATGCTAATATGCTAATATGCTAATATGCTATGCTAATATGCTAATATGCTAATATGCTAATATGCTAATATGCTAATATGCTATGCTAATATGCTAATATGCTAATATGCTAATATGCTATGTTAATATGCTAATATGCTAATATGCTAATATGCTAATATGCTAATACACTAACACGCTATGCTAATATGCTAATATGCTAATATGTTAATATGCTAATATGCTATGTTAATATGCTAATATGCTAATATGCTAATATGCTAATACACTAACACGCTATGCTAATATGCTAATATGCTAATATGCTAATATGCTAATATGCTATGCTAATATGCTAATATGCTAATATGCTAATATGCTAATATGCTATGCTATGTTAATATGCTAATATGCTAATATGCTAATATGCTAATATGCTAATACGCTAATATGCTAATAAGCTATGCTAATATGCTAATATGCTAATATGCTAATATGCTAATATGCTATGCTAATATGCTAATATGCTAATATGCTAATATGCTAATATGCTATGCTAATATGCTAATATGCTAATATGCTAATATGCTAATATGCTATGCTAATATGCTAATATGTTAATATGCTAATATGCTAATATGCTAATATGCTATGCTAATATGCTAATATGCTAATATGCTAATATGCTAATATGCTATGTTAATATGCTAATATGCTAATATGCTAATATGCTAATATGCTAATATACTAATATGCTATGCTAATATGCTAATATGCTAATATGCTATTATGCTATGCTAATATGCTAATATGCTAATATGCTAATATGCTAATATGCTAATATGCTAATATATGCTAATATGCTATGCTAATATGCTAATATGCTATGCTAATATGCTATGCTAATATGCTAATATGCTAATATGCTAATATGCTAATATGCTATGCTAATATGCTAATATGCTGATATGCTAATATGCTATGCTATGCTAATATGCTAATATGCTAATATGCTATGCTAATATGCTAATATGCTAATATGTTAATATGCTAATATGCTATGCTAATATGCTAATATGCTAATATGCTAATATGCTAATATGCTAATATGCTAATATGCTAATATGCTAATATGCTATGTTAATATGCTAATATGCTAATATGCTATGCTAATATGCTAATATGCTAATATGCTAATATGCTAATACGCTAATATGCTAACAAGCTATGCTAATATGCTAATATGCTAATATGCTAATATGCTATGCTAATATGCTAATATGCTAATATGCTAATATGCTAATATGCTATGCTAATATGCTAATATGCTAATATGCTAATATGCTATGCTAATATGCTAATATGCTAATATGCTAATATGTTAATATGCTAATATGCTATGCTAATATGCTAATATGCTAATATGCTAATATGCTAATATGCTAATATGCTAATGTGCTAATATGCTAATATGCTATGCTAATATGCTAATATGCTAATATGCTAATATGCTATGCTAATATGCTAATATGCTAATATGCTAATATGCTAATATGCTAATATGCTATGCTAATATGCTAATATGCTAATATGCTAATATGCTAATATGCTAATATGCTATGCTAATATGCTAATATGCTAATATGCTAATATGCTAATATGCTATGCTAATATACTAATATGCTAATATGCTAATATGCTAATATGCTAATGTGCTAATATGCTAATATGCTATGCTAATATGCTAATATGCTAATATGCTAATATGCTAATATGCTAATATGCTATGTTAATATGCTAATATGCTAATATGCTAATATGCTAATATGCTAATATGCTAATATGCTATGCTAATATGGTAATATGTTAATATGTTAATATGCTAATATGCTATGCTAATATGTTAATATGCTAATATGCTAATATGCTAATATACTAATATGCTATGCTAATATGCTAATATGCTAATATGTTAATATGCTAATATGCTATGCTAATATGCTAATATGCTAATATGCTAATATGCTATGCTAATATGCTAATATGCTAATATGCTAATATATGCTAATATACTAATATGCTAATATGCTAATATGCTATGCTAATATGCTATGCTAATATGCTAATATGCTAATATGCTAATATGATATGCTAATATGCTAATATGCTAATATGCTAATATGCTATGCTAATATGCTAATATGCTAATATGCTAATATGCTAATATGCTAATATGCTATGCTAATATGCTAATATGCTAATATGCTAATATGCTATGCTAATATGCTAATATGCTAATATGCTAATATGCTAATATGCTAATATACTATGCTAATATGCTAATATGCTAATATGCTAATATGCTATGCTAATACGCTAATATGCTATACTAATACGCTAATATGCTAATACGCTAACACGCTATGCTAATATGCTAATATGCTAATATGCTAATACGCTAATATGCTATGCTAATATGCTAATATGCTAATACGCTAACACGCTATGCTAATATGCTAATATGCTAATATGCTAATATGCTAATATGCTATGCTAATATGCTAATATGCTAATATGCTAATATGCTAATATGCTAATATGCTATGCTAATATGCTAATATACTAATATGCTAATATGCTAATATGTTATGCTAATATACTAATATGCTAATATGCTATGCTAATATGCTAATATGCTAATATGCTAATATGCTATGCTAATATGCTAATATGCTAATACGCTAACACGCTATGCTAATATACTAATACGCTAATACGCTAACACGCTATGCTAATATGCTAATATGCTAATATGCTAATATGCTAATATGCTATGCTAATATGCTAATATGTTATGCTAATATGCTAATATGTTATGCTAATATGCTAATATGCTAATATGCTAATATGCTAATATGCTATGCTAATATGCTATGCTAATATGCTAATATGTTAATATGCTAATATGCTAATATGCTAATATGCTAATATGCTAATATGCTATGCTAATATGCTAATATGCTAATACCCTAACACGCTATGCTAATATGCTAATATGCTAATATGCTAATATGCTATGCTAATATGCTAATATGCTAATATGCTATGCTAATATGCTAATATGCTAATACGCTAACACGCTATGCTAATATGCTAATACGCTAACACGCTATGCTAATATTCTAATATGCTAATATGCTAATATGCTAATATGCTAATATGCTATGCTAATATGCTAATATGCTAATATGCTAATATGCTAATATGCTAATATGCTATGTTAATATGCTAATATGCTAATATGCTAATATGCTATGCTAATATGCTAATATGCTAATATGCTAATATGCTAATATGCTATGCTAATATGCTAATATGCTAATATGCTATGCTAATATGCTAATATGCTAATATGCTAATACGCTAATATGCTAACAAGCTATGCTAATATGCTAATATGCTAATATGCTAATATGCTATGCTAATATGCTAATATGCTAATATGCTAATATGCTAATATGCTATGCTAATATGTTAATATGCTAATATGCTAATATGCTAATATACTAATATGCTATGTTAATATACTAATATGCTAATATGCTAATATGCTATGCTAATATGCTAATATGCTAATATGCTAATATGCTATGCTAATATGCTATGCTAATATGCTAATATGCTAATATGCTAATATACTAATATATGCTAATATGCTAATATGCTAATATGCTATGCTAATATGCTATGCTAATATGCTAATATGCTAATATGCTAATATGCTAATATGCTAATATGCTATGCTAATATGCTAATATGCTAATATGCTAATATGCTAATATGCTATGCTAATTTGCTAATATGCTAATATGCTAATATGCTATGCTAATATGCTAATATGCTAATATGCTAATATGTTAATATGCTAATATGCTATGCTAATATGCTAATATGCTAATATGCTAATATGCTAATGTGCTAATATGCTAATATGCTATGCTAATATGCTAATATGCTAATATGCTAATATGCTATGCTAATATGCTAATATGCTAATATGCTAATATGCTAATATGCTAATATGCTATGCTAATATGCTAATATGCTAATATGCTAATATGCTAATATGCTATGCTAATATGCTAATATGCTAATATGCTAATATGCTAATATGCTATGCTAATATACTAATATGCTAATATGCTAATATGCTAATATGCTAATGTGCTAATATGCTAATATGCTATGCTAATATGCTAATATGCTAATATGCTAATATGCTAATATGCTAATATGCTATGTTAATATGCTAATATGCTAATATGCTAATATGCTAATATGCTAATATGCTATGCTAATATGGTAATATGTTAATATGTTAATATGCTAATATGCTATGCTAATATGTTAATATGCTAATATGCTAATATGCTAATATACTAATATGCTATGCTAATATGCTAATATGCTAATATGTTAATATGCTAATATGCTATGCTAATATGCTAATATGCTAATATGCTAATATGCTATACTAATATGCTAATATGCTAATATGCTAATATATGCTAATATACTAATATGCTAATATGCTAATATGCTATGCTAATATGCTATGCTAATATGCTAATATGCTAATATGCTAATATGATATGCTAATATGCTAATATGCTAATATGCTAATATGCTATGCTAATATGCTAATATGCTAATATGCTAATATGCTATGCTAATATGCTAATATGCTAATATGCTAATATGCTATGCTAATATGCTAATATGCTAATATGCTAATATGCTAATATGCTAATATACTATGCTAATATGCTAATATGCTAATATGCTAATATGCTATGCTAATACGCTAATATGCTATGCTAATATGCTAATATGCTAATACGCTAACACGCTATGCTAATATGCTAATATGCTAATATGCTAATACGCTAATATGCTATGCTAATATGCTAATATGCTAATACGCTAACACGCTATGCTAATATGCTAATATGCTAATATGCTAATATGCTAATATGCTAATATGCTATGCTAATATGCTAATATGCTAATATGCTAATATGCTAATATGCTAATATGCTATGCTAATATGCTAATATACTAATATGCTAATATGCTAATATGCTATGCTAATTTACTAATATGCTAATATGTTAATATGCTAATATGCTATGCTAATATGATAATATGCTAATATGCTAATATGCTAATATGCTATGCTAATATGCTAATATGCTAATACGCTAACACGCTATGCTAATATACTAATACGCTAATACGCTAACACGCTATGCTAATATGCTAATATGCTAATATGCTAATATGCTAATATGCTATGCTAATATGCTAATATGTTATGCTAATATGCTAATATGCTAATATGTTATGCTAATATGCTAATATGCTAATATGCTAATATGCTTATATGCTAATATGCTATGCTAATATTCTATGCTAATATGCTAATATGTTAATATGCTAATATGCTAATATGCTAATATGCTAATATGCTATGCTAATATGCTAATATGCTAATACACTAACACGCTATGCTAATATGCTAATATGCTAATATGCTAATATGCTATGCTAATATGCTAATATGCTAATATGCTAATATGCTAATATGCTATGCTAATATGCTAATATGCTAATACGCTAACACGCTATGCTAATATGCTAATACGCTAACACGCTATGCTAATATTCTAATATGCTAATATGCTAATATGCTAATATGCTAATATGCTATGCTAATATGCTAATATGCTAATATGCTAATATGCTAATATGCTATGTTAATATGCTAATATGCTAATATGCTAATATGCTAATATGCTATGCTAATATGCTAATATGTTAATATGCTATGCTAATATACTAATATGCTATGCTAATATGCTATGCTAATATGCTAATATGCTAATACACTAACACGCTATACTAATATGCTAATATGCTAATATGCTAATATGCTATGCTAATATGCTAATATGCTAACATGCTAATATGCTAATATGCTAATACGCTAATATGCTAACACGCAATACTAATATGCTAATATGCTAATATGCTAATATGCTAATATACTAATAC
The DNA here is from genome assembly GCF_023856365.1 of Brienomyrus brachyistius. NCBI lineage: Eukaryota > Metazoa > Chordata > Actinopteri > Osteoglossiformes > Mormyridae > Brienomyrus > Brienomyrus brachyistius. The sequence continues at coordinate 222,919 of NW_026042434.1, read as the reverse complement.
GCTAATATGCTAATATGCTAATATGCTAATATGCTAATATGCTATGCTAATATGCTAATATGCTAATATGCTAATATGCTAATATGCTATACTATTATGCTAATATGCTATGCTAATATGCTAATATGCTAATATGCTATGCTAATATGCTAATATGCTAATATGCTAATATGCTAATATGCTATGCTAATATGCTAATATGCTAATATACTAATATGCTAATGTGCTAATGTGCTAATGTGCTAATGTGCTAATATGCTAATATGCTATGCTAATATGCTAATATGCTAATATGCTAATATACTAATATGCTATGCTAATACGCTAATATGCTATGCTAATATGCTAATATGCTAATACGCTAACACGCTATGCTAATATGCTAATATGCTAATATGCTAATACGCTAATATGCTATGCTAATATGCTAATATGCTAATACGCTAACACGCTATGCTAATATGCTAATATGCTAATATGCTAATATGCTAATATGCTAATATGCTAATATGCTAATATGCTAATATGCTATGCTAATATGCTAATATGCTAACATGCTAATATGCTAATATGCTAATACGCTAATATGCTAACACGCAACACTAATATGCTAATATGCTAATATGCTAATATGCTAATATACTAATACGCTAATATGCTAATATGCTAATATGCTAATATGCTATGCTAATATGCTAATATGCTAATATGCTAATATGCTAATATGCTATGCTAATATGCTAATATGCTAATACACTAACACGCTATACTAATATGCTAATATGCTAATATGCTAATATGCTAATATGTTAATATGCTAATATGCTATGCTAATATGCTAATATACTAATATGCTAATATGCTAATATGCTAATATGCTATGCTAATATGTTAATATGCTAATATGCTAATATGCTAATATACTAATATGTTATGCTAATATGCTAATATGTTAATATGCTAATATGCTATGCTAATATGCTAATATGCTAATATGCTAATATGCTAATATGCTATGCTAATATGCTAATATGCTAATATGTTAATATGCTAATATGCTAATATATGCTAATATGCTAATATGCTAATATGCTATGCTGATATGCTATGCTAATATGCTAATATGCTAATATGCTAATATGCTAATATGCTAATATGCTAATATGCTATGCTAATATGCTAATATGCTAATATGCTAATATGCTATGCTAATATGCTAATATGCTAATATACTAATATGCTAATATGCTATGCTAATATGCTAATATGCTAATATGCTAATATGCTATGCTAATATGCTAATATGCTAATATGCTAATATGTTAATATGCTAATATGCTAATATGCTAATATGCTATGCTAATATGCTAATATGCTAATATGCTAATATGCTAATATACTATGCTAATATGCTAATATGCTAATATGCTAATATGCTATGCTAATATGCTAATATGCTAATATGCTAATATGCTAATATGCTAATATGCTAATACGCTAATACGCTAATATGTTATGCTAATATGCTAATATGCTAATATGCTAATATGCTAATATGCTATGCTAATATGCTATGCTAATATGCTATGCTAATATGCTAATATGCTAATATGCTAATATGCTAATATGCTATGCTAATATGCTAATATGCTAATATGCTAATATGCTATGCTAATATGCTAATATGCTAATATGCTTATATGCTAATATGCTATGTTAATATGCTAATATGCTAATATGCTAATATGCTATGCTAATATGCTAATATGCTAATACGCTAACACGCTATGCTAATATGCTAATACGCTAATACGCTAACACGCTATGCTAATATGCTAATATGCTAATATGCTAATATGCTATGCTAATATGCTAATATGCTAATATGCTAATATGCTATGCTAATATGCTAATATGCTAATCTGCTAATATGCTAATATGCTATGCTAATATGCAAATATGCTAATATGCTATGCTAATATGTTAATATGCTAATATGCTAATATGCTAATATGCTAATATGCTATGCTAATATGCTATTATGCTATGCTAATATGCTAATATGCTAACATGCTAATATGCTAATATGCTAATATGCTAATACGTTAATATGCTAACACGCTATGCTAATATGATATGCTAATATGCTAATATGCTAATATGCTAATATGCTAATATGTTAATATGCTATGCTAATATGCTAATATGCTATGCTAATATACTAATATGCTAATACGCTAACATGCTATGCTAATATGCTAATATGCTAATATGCTAATATGCTAATATGCTATGCTAATATGCTAATATGCTAATATGCTAATATGCTATGCTAATATGCTAATATGCTAATATGCTAATATGCTATGCTAATATGCTAATATGCTAATATACTAATATGCTAATATGCTAATATGCTATGCTAATATGCTAATATACTAATATGCTATGCTAATATGCTAATACGCTAACACGCTATGCTAATATGCTAATATGCTAATATGCTAATATGCTATGCTAATATGCTGATATGCTAATATGCTAATATGCTAATATGCTAATAAGCTAATATGCTATGCTAATATGCTAATATGCTAATATGCTATGCTAATATGCTAATATACTAATATGCTAATATGCTAATACGCTAATATGCTAATATGCTAATATGTTAATATGCTAATATGCTAATATACTATGCTAATATGCTAATATGCTAATATGCTATGCTAATATGCTAATATGCTAATATGCTAATATGCTAATATGCTAATATGTTATGCTAATATGCTAATATGCTAATATGCTAATATGCTATGCTAATATGCTAATATGCTAATATGCTAATATGCTAATATGCTATGCTAATATGCTAATATGCTAATATGCTAATATGCATTGCTAATATGCTAATATGCTAATATGCTAATATGCTAATATGCTATACTAATATGTTAATATGCTAATATGCTAATATGCTATGCTAATATGCTAATATGCTAATATGCTATGCTAATATGCTAATATGCTAATATGCTATGCTAATATGCTAATATGCTAATATGATAATATGCTAATATGCTATGCTAATATGCTAATATGCTAATATGCTAATATGCTAATATGCTATGCTAATATGCTAATATGCTAATATGCTAATATGCTAATATGCTAATATGCTAATATACTATGCTAATATGCTAATATGCTAATATGCTAATATGCTATGCTAATATGCTAATATGCTAATATGCTAATATGCTATGCTAATATGCTAATATGTTAATATGCTAATATGCTAATACACTAACACGCTATGCTAATATGCTAATATGTTAATATGCTATGCTAATATGCTAATATGTTAATATGCTAATATGCTAATATCCTAATATGTTAATATGCTAATATGCTAATATGCTAATATGCTAATATGCTATGCTAATATGCTAATATGCTAATACACTAACACGCTATGCTAATATGCTAATATGCTAATATGCTAATATGCTAATATGCTATGCTAATATGCCAATATGCTAATATGCTAATATGCTATGCTAATATGCTAATATGCTAATATGCTAATATGCTAATATGCTAATATGCTATGCTAATATGCTAATATGCTAATATGCTAATATGTTAATATGCTAATATGCTAATATGCTAATATGCTATGCTAATATGCTAATATGCTAATATGCTAATATGCTAATATACTATGCTAATATGCTAATATGGTAATATGCTAATATGCTATGCTAATATGCTAATATGCTAATATGCTAATATGCTAATATGCTAATATGCTATGCTAATATGCTAATATGCTAATATGCTAATATGCTAATATGCTAATACACTAACACGCTATGCTAATATGCTGTAGGAATTATTAGCTCAGGTAAATTTTAATATCTCCACCAATATGTTTTGAAATTAATTAACTTTTAATTAATTATTATTTAATGCTGATTATTAACCAATTGTTATGCCGAATGGTCGGCTCCTCCAAACTCAATTGCGAATCCCCGATATCTGTTAATGTGAGACTTAAATGGGATTCATTAATAACCAGTATCGCTTAATAACCTGGGTTAGTAGGCTCGTCCAGCGAGCTGCGTCACCAGGTAATGTAAACGATCGGTAGTGAAGCTCCCCTCACGGCCGATGAGAGAGAGTCTCGCGATATTTCAGGCGAGTTTAGAGGTTTCAGAGCGTAGTAGCCAGATCGCACAGAGGCAGGGACTATTGTGAGCACTCAATGACGGAGGCTGAAGTTGTGTAAAAAGACATGCATTTATTCCTACAACTAACATAAGACAGACATTACACCTAACAAACAATAAACATGAAATAACGGAATAGACACAAACGATGTAATCATGAAAATGCAATGACCAGATTTAAAATGATTAACCTGAAAAGGGAAAAACTGTTCTGCAAAGCAAGCAGTTTGTAAGGATTATAAACCTAAAGGAATATAGCAGGTGAATAGGACAGTTCAGGTTGTTAGAAAGGAAAGGAAGTTGGTTTACTTGGATGCAGGAAAGAAGGAGGTCTTTGCAGTTGGTTGCAGTGGCTGATGAGCTGATGGGTGATGGCTCTCAGGGAGGCGCGGTGTCTGCAGCGGTTGTTGGAGTGGAGTTCCTCCGGTTCTTTCTTCTGGTGAAGCTTGGGCTGAGTTGCAGTTCTTTGGGTCTTCACCGACGGGCTTTAAGAACGCTGCTTGTTTCTCCTTGTTCTTCTCTTTTTCTCCGCCTTTCTCTCTCCTTTGTTCTGAGGTGCCAGGTTTTATAGCATAAGGTTCGTGATTAGGAGTGACCAGGAATTTGAGTCCTGGACCAATGGCTGACCATCCATTTGGCGGGCTTTCGGAAGGGGGTCGGTATCAGTCTTTTTGGGATTTATGACCAGACTGACTTCTCTGGTAATGGTGATTTTCATTAGGCTGGTGTAACTTTTGATATATCCACTTTTGTGGTAACCATTGACCAGATTTGGAAACTGGAGTGATTTTCCTTCGGTTTGATACCAAACATGCTGTACCAGCCCAGCGGTTCACACCAAATACCATCTGTGATGATTAATTAATGATTACTTATATTATGCTATTATGTTATGTTCTATTACTCACACCAGTATATAGTACAGGTGGTTTAGGTTGTACCTCAACAGATATTACCCTTTATACAGACATTATATGACATATTCTCATGTCATAAGCACATCTTACCCTTAGATAGGCATGGTAGAATACAAAGATCAGATAAGGGTTGCCGAGGAATGTGGCAAAGAAAAGGGGGGGGAGAAGGTTTGTCAAACAAAGAAAAAGAATCTCCAAAAGTTAAGACACATTCGAACATAACCTGTACATATCTGTATATTAAGACTAGTAGTCAAGAGTAAATAAATATACAGATATACAAAAGCCAAACTTAAAAGAAACTTTCTTTGGGGTGTTCGTCCGTTCGGTGAGTGGTATGTAAGGCAGGATGTCTGGGGAGGGGGTTGTGTGCCAAGTCGAGGGGCCCCTGTCCCTGGGGATCCACTCTGCTATCTGTAGGTCGTTAAAGCTTTGGGCAATAAAAGTTGGAGTGCTGGCCTCCCTGGTTATCTATGTGTGTGGGGTCACAAACCCCCCCTTTGGGGCCTAGGTCGATGTGTGCCTTCTCGTACCAGGGTAGGCCTTGTCTCAGGCCACCTGGAATTTAAGCTTTGTGATATGTGCATGTGTGATCCTACAATGCTAATATGTTAATATGCTAATATGCTAATATGCTAATATGCTAATATGCTAATATGCTAATATGCTATGCTAATATGCTAATATGCTAATATGCTAATATGCTATGCTAATATGCTAATATGCTAATATGCTAATATGCTATGCTAATATGCTAATATGCTAATATGCTAATATGCTAATATGCTATGCTAATATGCTAATATGCTAATATGCTAATATGCTAATATGCTATGCTAATATGCTAATATGCTATGCTAATATGCTAATATGCTAATATGCTAATATGCTAATACACTAACACGCTATGCTAATATGCTAATATGCTAATATGCTAATATGCTATGCTAATATGCTAATATGCTAATATGCTAATATGCTAATATGCTATGCTAATATGCTAATATGCTAATACACTAACACGCTATGCTAATATGCTAATATGCTAATATGCTAATATGCTATGCTAATATGCTAATATGCTAATATGCTAATATGCTAATATGCTAATATGCTAGTATGCTAATATGCTAATATGCTATGCTAATATGCTAATATGCTAATATGCTAATATGCTAATATGCTAATATGATATGCTAATATGCTATGCTATGCTAATATGCTAATATGCTAATATGCTAATATGCTAATACGCTAACATACTATGCTAATATGCTAATATGCTAATATGCTAATATGCTAATACGCTAATATGCTAATATGCTAATATGCTAATATGCTAATATGCTATGCTAATATGCTAATATGCTAATATGCTAATATGCTAATATGCTATGCTAATATGCTAATATGCTAATACGTTAACACGCTATGCTAATATGCTAATATGCTAATATGCTAATATGCTAATATGCTATGCTAATATGCTAATATGCTAATAAGCTAATATGCTAATATGCTAATATGCTAATATGCTAATATGCTATGCTAATATGCTAATATGCTAATATGCTAATATGCTAATATGCTAATACGCTAACATGCTATGCTAATATGCTAATATGCTATTATGCTAATATGCTAATATGCTATGCTAATATGCTAATATGCTAATATGCTAATATGCTATGCTAATATTCTAATATGCTAATATGCTAATATGCTAATATGCTAATATGCTAATATGCTATGCTAATATGCTAATATGCTAATATGCTAATATGCTAATATGCTATGCTAATATGCTAATATGCTAATATGCTAATATGCTAATATGCTAATATGCTATGCTAATATGCTAATATGCTAATATGCTAATATGCTATGCTAATATGCTAATATGCTAATATGCTAATATGCTAATATACTAATATGCTAATACGCTAATATGCTATGCTAATATGCTAATATGCTAATATGCTAATATGCTAATATGCTATGCTAATATGCTAATATGCTAATATGCTAATACGCTAATATGCTAACACGCTATGCTAATATGCTAATATGCTAATATGCTAATATGCTAATATGCTAATATGCTATGCTAATATGCTAATATGCTATGCTAATATGCTAATATGCTAATATGCTAATATGCTAATATACTAATATGCTAATACGCTAACACGCTATGCTAATATGCTAATATGCTAATACGCTAACACGTTATGCTAATATGCTAATATGCTAATATGCTAATATGTTAATATGCTAATATGCTATGCTAATATGCTAATATACAAATCTTCTAATATGCTAATATGCTAATATGCTATGCTAATATGCTAATATGCTAATATGCTAATATGCTATGCTAATATGCTAATATGCTAATATGCTAATATGCTAATATGCTATGCTAATATGCTAATATGCTAATACACTAACACGCTATGTTAATATGCTAATATGCTAATATGCTAATATGCTATGCTAATATGCTAATATGCTAATATGCTAATATGCTAATATGCTAATATGCTATGCTAATATGCTAATATGCTAATATGCTAATATGCTAATATGCTAATATGCTAATACACTAATATGCTAACACGCTATGCTAATATGTTAATATGCTAATATGCTAATATGTTAATATGCTAATATGCTAATATGCTAATATGCTAATATGCTATGCTAATATGCTAATATGCTATGCTAATATGCTAATATGCTAATACGCTAACACGCTATGCTAATATGCTAATATGTTATGCTAATATGCTAATATGCTAATATGCTAATATGCTAATATGCTAATATGCTAATATGCTAATATGCTATGCTAATATGCTAATACGCTAACACGCTATGCTAATATGCTAATATGCTAATATGCTATGCTAATATGCTAATAAGCTAATATGCTAATATGCTAATATGCTAATATGCTAATATGCTATGCTAATATGCTAATATGCTAATATGCTAATATGCTAATATGCTAATATGCTATGCTAATATGCTAATATGCTAATACGCTAACACGCTATGCTAATATGCTAATATGCTAATATGCTATGCTAATATGCTAATATGCTAATATGCTAATATGCTAATATGCTAATATGTTAATATGCTATGCTAATATGCTAATATGCTAATATGCTAATATGCTAATATGCTATGCTAATATGCTAATATGCTAATATGCTAATATGCTAATATGCTAATACGCTAACATGCTATACTAATATGCTAATATGCTAATATGCTAATATGCTAATATGCTAATATGCTAATATGCTATGCTAATATGCTAATATGCTATGCTAATATGCTAATATGCTAATATGCTAATATGCTAATATGCTATGCTAATATGCTATGCTAATATGCTAATATGCTAATATGCTAATATGCTATGCTAATATGCTAATATGCTAATACACTAACACGCTATGCTAATATGCTAATATGCTAATATGCTAATATGCTAATATGCTAATATGCTAATATGCTATGCTAATATGCTAATATGCTAATATGCTAATATGCTAATATGCTAATATGCTATGCTAATATGCTAATATGCTAATATGCTAATACGCTAACACGCTATGCTAATATGCTAATATGCTATGCTAATATGCTAATACGCTAACACGCTATGCTAATATGCTAATATGCTAATATGCTAATATGCTAATATGCTAATATGCTAATATGCTAATATGCTATGCTAATATGCTAATATGCTAATATGCTAATATACTAATATGCTAATATGCTATGCTAATATGCTAATATGCTAATATGCTAATATGCTAATACGCTAATATGCTAATATGCTAATATGCTAATATGCTAATATGCTATGCTAATATGCTAATATACTATGCTAATATGCTAATATGCTAATATGCTAATATGCTAATATGCTATGCTAATATGCTAATATGCTAATATGCTAATATGCTAATATGCTAACACGCTATGCTAATATGCTATGCTAATATGCTAATATGCTAATATGCTAATATGCTATGCTAATATGCTAATATGCTAATACACTAACACGCTATGCTAATATGCTAATATGCTAATATGTTAATATGCTAATATGCTATGCTAATATGCTAATATGCTAATATGCTAATATGCTATGCTAATATGCTAATATGCTAATATGCTAATATGCTAATATGCTATGCTAATATGCTAATATGCTATGCTAATATGCTAATACGCTAACACGCTATGCTAATACGCTAACACGCTATGCTAATATGCTAATATGCTAATATGCTAATATGCTAATATGCTAATATGCTATGCTAATATGCTAATATGCTAATATGCTAATATGCTATGCTAATATGCTATGCTAATATGCTAATATGATAATATGCTAATATGCTATGCTAATATGCTAATATGCTAATACACTAACACGCTATGCTAATATGCTAATATGCTAATATGCTAATATGCTAATATGCTAATATGCTATGCTAATATGCTAATATGCTAATATGCTAATATGCTAATATGCTAATATGCTAATATGCTATGCTAATATGCTAATATGCTAATACGCTAACACGCTATGCTAATATGCTATGCTAATATGCTAATACGCTAACACGCTATGCTAATATGCTAATATGCTAATATGCTAATATGCTAATATGCTAATATGCTAATATGCTAATATGCTATGCTAATATGCTAATATGCTAATATGCTAATATACTAATATGCTAATATGCTATGCTAATATGCTAATATGCTAATATGCTAATATGCTAATACGCTAATATGCTAATATGCTAATATGCTAATATGCTAATATGCTAATATGCTATGCTAATTTGCTAATATACTATGCTAATATGTTAATATGCTAATATGCTAATATGCTAATATGCTAATATGCTAATATGCTAACACGCTATGCTAATATGCTAATATGCTATGCTAATATGCTAATATGCTAATATGCTAATATGCTATGCTAATATGCTAATATGCTAATACACTAACACGCTATGCTAATATGCTAATATGCTAATATGCTAATATGCTAATATGCTATGCTAATATGCTAATATGCTAATATGCTAATATGCTAATATGCTATGCTAATATGCTAATATGCTAACACGCTATGCTAATATGCTAATTTGCTAATATGCTAATATACTATGCTAATATGCTAATATGCTAATATGCTAATATGCTATGCTAATATGCTAATATGCTAATATGCTAATATGCTAATATGCTATGCTAATATGCTAATATGCTAATATGCTAATACGCTAATACGCTAATATGCTAATATGCTAATATGCTAATATGCTAATATGCTATGCTAATATCCTAATATGCTAATATGCTAATATGCTAGTATGCTATGCTAATATGCTAATATGCTAATATGCTAATATGCTAATATGCTAATATGCTATACTAATATGCTAATATGCTAATATGCTAATATGCTAATATGCTAATATGCTAATATGCTATGCTAATATGCTAATATGCTAATACACTAACACGCTATGCTAATATGCTAATATGCTAATATGCTAATATGCTAATATGCTAATATGCTATGCTAATATGCTAATATGCTAATATGCTAATATGCTAATATGCTAATATGCTAGTATGCTAATATGCTAATATGCTATGCTAATATGCTAATATGCTAATATGCTAATATGCTAATATGCTAATATGATAATATGCTAATATGCTATGCTATGCTAATATGCTAATATGCTAATATGCTAATATGCTAATACGCTAACATACTATGCTAATATGCTAATATGCTAATATGCTAATATGCTAATACGCTAATATGCTAATATGCTAATATGCTAATATGCTAATATGCTATGCTAATATGCTAATATGCTAATATGCTAAAATGCTAAAATGCTAATATGCTATGCTAATATGCTAATATGCTAAAACGTTAACACGCTATGCTAATATGCTAATATGCTAATATGCTAATATGCTAATATGCTAATATGCTATGCTAATATGCTAATATGCTAATAAGCTAATATGCTAATATGCTAATATGCTAATATGCTAATATGCTATGCTAATATGCTAATATGCTAATATGCTAATATGCTAATATGCTAATATGCTAATACGCTAACATGCTATGCTAATATGCTAATATGCTATTATGCTAATATGCTAATATGCTATGCTAATATGCTAATATGCTAATATGCTAATATGCTATGCTAATATTCTAATATGCTAATATGCTAATATGCTAATATGCTAATATGCTAATATGCTAATATGCTATGCTAATATGCTAATATGCTAATATGCTAATATGCTAATATGCTATGCTAATATGCTAATATGCTAATATGCTAATATGCTAATATGCTAATATGCTATGCTAATATGCAAATATGCTAATATGCTAATATGCTATGCTAATATGCTAATATGCTAATATGCTAATATGCTAATATGCTAATATATTAATATGCTAATACGCTAATATGCTATGCTAATATACTAATATGCTAATATGCTAATATGCTAATATGCTATGCTAATATGCTAATATGCTAATATGCTAATACGCTAATATGCTAACACGCTATGCTAATATGCTAATATGCTAATATGCTAATATGCTAATATGCTAATATGCTAATATGCTATGCTAATATGCTAATATGCTATGCTAATATGCTAATATGCTAATATGCTAATATGCTAATATACTAATATGCTAATACGCTAACACGCTATGCTAATATGCTAATACGCTAATACGCTAACACGTTATGCTAATATGCTAATATGCTAATATGCTAATATGTTAATATGCTAATATGCTATGCTAATATGCTAATATACAAATCTTCTAATATGCTAATATGCTAATATGCTATGCTAATATGCTAACATGCTAATATGCTAATATGCTATGCTAATATGCTAATATGCTAATATGCTAATATGCTATGCTAATATGCTAATATGCTAATACACTAACACGCTATGCTAATATGCTAATATGCTAATATGCTAATATGCTATGCTAATATGCTAATATGCTAATATGCTAATATGCTAATATGCTAATATGCTAATATGCTATGCTAATATGCTAATATGCTAATATGCTAATATGCTAATATGCTAATACACTAATATGCTAACACGCTATGCTAATATGTTAATATGCTAATATGCTAATATGTTAATATGCTAATATGCTAATATGCTAATATGCTAATATGCTAATATGCTATGCTAATATGCTATGCTAATATGCTAATATGCTATGCTAATATGCTAATATGCTAATACGCTAACACGCTATGCTAATATGCTAATATGTTATGCTAATATGCTAATATGCTAATATGCTAATATGCTAATATGCTAATATGCTATGCTAATATGCTAATACGCTAACACGCTATGCTAATATGCTAATATGCTAATATGCTATGCTAATATGCTAATAAGCTAATATGCTAATATGCTAATATGCTAATATGCTAATATGCTATGCTAATATGCTAATATGCTAATATGCTAATATGCTAATATGCTAATATGCTAATATGCTATGCTAATATGCTAATATGCTAATATGCTAATATGCTAATACGCTAACACGCTATGCTAATATGCTAATATGCTAATATGCTATGCTAATATGCTAATATGCTAATATGCTAATATGCTAATATGCTATGCTAATATGCTAATATGCTAATATGCTAATATGCTAATATGCTATGCTAATATGCTAATATGCTAATATGCTAATATGCTAATATGCTAATACGCTAACATGCTATACTAATATGCTAATATGCTAATATGCTAATATGCTAATATGCTAATATGCTATGCTAATATGCTAATATGCTATGCTAATATGCTAATATGCTAATATGCTAATATGCTAATATGCTATGCTAATATGCTATGCTAATATGCTAATATGCTAATATGCTAATATGCTATGCTAATATGCTAATATGCTAATACACTAACACGCTATGCTAATATGCTAATATGCTAATATGCTAATATGCTAATATGCTAATATGCTATGCTAATATGCTAATATGCTAATATGCTAATATGCTAATATGCTAATATGCTATGCTAATATGCTAATATGCTAATACGCTAACACGCTATGCTAATATGCTAATATGCTATGCTAATATGCTAATACGCTAACACGCTATGCTAATATGCTAATATGCTAATATGCTAATATGCTAATATGCTAATATGCTATGCTAATATGCTAATATGCTAATATGCTAATATACTAATATGCTAATATGCTATGCTAATATGCTAATATGCTAATATGCTAATATGCTAATATGCTAATATGCTAATACGCTAATATGCTAATATGCTAATATGCTAATATGCTAATATGCTATGCTAATATGCTAATATACTATGCTAATATGCTAATATGCTAATATGCTAATATGCTATGCTAATATGCTAATATGCTAATATGCTAATATGCTAATATGCTAATATGCTAACACGCTATGCTAATATGCTAATATGCTATGCTAATATGCTAATATGCTAATATGCTAATATGCTATGCTAATATGCTAATATGCTAATACACTAACACGCTATGCTAATATGCTAATATGCTAATATGCTAATATGCTAATATGCTATGCTAATATGCTAATATGCTAATATGCTAATATGCTATGCTAATATGCTAATATGCTAATATGCTAATATGCTATGCTAATATGCTAATATGCTATGCTAATATGCTAATACGCTAACACGCTATGCTAATATGCTAATATGCTAATATGCTAATATGCTAATATGCTAATATGCTATGCTAATATGCTAATATGCTAATATGCTAATATGCTATGCTAATATGCTAATATGCTAATATGCTAATACGCTAACACGCTATGCTAATATGCTAATACGCTAATACGCTAACACGCTATGCTAATATGCTAATATGCTAATATGCTAATATGCTAATATGCTAATATGCTATGCTAATATGCTAATATGCTAATATGCTAATATGCTAATATGCTAACACGCTATGCTAATATGCTATGCTAATATGCTAATATGCTAATATGCTATGCTAATATGCTAATATGCTAATACACTAACACGCTATGCTAATATGCTAATATGCTAATATGCTAATATGCTAATATGCTAATATGCTATGCTAATATGCTAATATGCTAATATGCTAATATGCTATGCTAATATACTAATATGCTAATATGCTAATATGCTAATATGCTATGCTAATATGCTAATATGCTAATATGCTAATATGCTAATATGCTAATATGCTATGCTAATATGCTAATATGCTAATACGCTAACACGCTATGCTAATATGCTAATACGCTAATACGCTAACACGCTATGCTAATATGCTAATATGCTAATATGCTAATATGCTAATATGCTAATATGCTATGCTAATATACTAATATGTTAATATGCTATGCTAATATGCTATGCTAATATGCTAATATGCTAATATGTTAATATGCTAATATGCTAATATGCTAATATGCTAATATACTATGCTAATATGTTAATATGCTAATATGCTAATATGCTAATATGCTAATATGCTATGCTAATATGCTAATATGCTAATATGCTAATACGCTAATATGCTAACACGCTATGCTAATATGCTAATATGCTAATATGCTAATATGCTAATATGCTAATATGCTAATATGCTATGCTAATATGCTAATATGCTATGCTAATATGCTAATATGCTAATATGCTAATATGCTAATATACTAATATGCTAATACGCTAACACGCTATGCTAATATGCTAATACGCTAATACGCTAACACGTTATGCTAATATGCTAATATGCTAATATGCTAATATGTTAATATGCTAATATGCTATGCTAATATGCTAATATACAAATCTTCTAATATGCTAATATGCTAATATGCTATGCTAATATGCTAACATGCTAATATGCTAATATGCTATGCTAATATGCTAATATGCTAATATGCTAATATGCTAATATGCTATGCTAATATGCTAATATGCTAATACACTAACACGCTATGCTAATATGCTAATATGCTAATATGCTAATATGCTATGCTAATATGCTAATATGCTAATATGCTAATATGCTAATATGCTAATATGCTAATATGCTATGCTAATATGCTAATATGCTAATATGCTAATATGCTAATATGCTAATACACTAATATGCTAACACGCTATGCTAATATGTTAATATGCTAATATGCTAATATGTTAATATGCTAATATGCTAATATGCTAATATGCTAATATGCTAATATGCTATGCTAATATGCTATGCTAATATGCTAATATGCTATGCTAATATGCTAATATGCTAATACGCTAACACGCTATGCTAATATGCTAATATGTTATGCTAATATGCTAATATGCTAATATGCTAATATGCTAATATGCTAATATGCTAATATGCTAATATGCTATGCTAATATGCTAATACGCTAACACGCTATGCTAATATGCTAATATGCTAATATGCTATGCTAATATGCTAATAAGCTAATATGCTAATATGCTAATATGCTAATATGCTAATATGCTATGCTAATATGCTAATATGCTAATATGCTAATATGCTAATATGCTAATATGCTATGCTAATATGCTAATATGCTAATATGCTAATATGCTAATACGCTAACACGCTATGCTAATATGCTAATATGCTAATATGCTATGCTAATATGCTAATATGCTAATATGCTAATATGCTAATATGCTATGCTAATATGCTAATATGCTAATATGCTAATATGCTAATATGCTATGCTAATATGCTAATATGCTAATATGCTAATATGCTAATATGCTAATACGCTAACATGCTATACTAATATGCTAATATGCTAATATGCTAATATGCTAATATGCTAATATGCTATGCTAATATGCTAATATGCTATGCTAATATGCTAATATGCTAATATGCTAATATGCTAATATGCTATGCTAATATGCTATGCTAATATGCTAATATGCTAATATGCTAATATGCTATGCTAATATGCTAATATGCTAATACACTAACACGCTATGCTAATATGCTAATATGCTAATATGCTAATATGCTAATATGCTAATATGCTATGCTAATATGCTAATATGCTAATATGCTAATATGCTAATATGCTAATATGCTATGCTAATATGCTAATATGCTAATACGCTAACACGCTATGCTAATATGCTAATATGCTATGCTAATATGCTAATACGCTAACACGCTATGCTAATATGCTAATATGCTAACTAATATGCTAATATGCTAATATGCTATGCTAATATGCTAATATGCTAATATGCTAATATGCTAATACGCTAACACGCTATGCTAATATGCTAATATGCTAATATGCTATGCTAATATGCTAATATGCTAATATGCTAATATGCTAATATGCTATGCTAATATGCTAATATGCTAATATGCTAATATGCTAATATGCTATGCTAAATGCTAATATGCTAATATGCTAATATGCTAATATGCTAATACGCTAACACGCTATGCTAATATGCTAATATGCTATGCTAATATGCTAATACGCTAACACGCTATGCTAATATGCTAATATGCTAATATGCTAATATGCTAATATGCTAATATGCTATGCTAATATGCTAATATGCTAATATGCTAATATACTAATATGCTAATATGCTAATATGCTAATATGCTATGCTAATATGCTAATATGCTAATACACTAACACGCTATGCTAATATGCTAATATGCTAATATGCTAATATGCTAATATGCTATGCTAATATGCTAATATGCTAATATGCTAATATGCTATGCTAATATGCTAATATGCTATGCTAATATGCTAATACGCTAACACGCTATGCTAATATGCTAATATGCTAATATGCTAATATGCTAATATGCTAATATGCTATGCTAATATGCTAATATGCTAATATGCTAATATGCTATGCTAATATGCTAATATGCTAATACGCTAACACGCTATGCTAATATGCTAATACGCTAATACGCTAACACGCTATGCTAATATGCTAATATGCTAATATGCTAATATGCTAATATGCTATGCTAATATGCTAATATGCTAATATGCTAATATGCTAATATGCTAACACGCTATGCTAATATGCTATGCTAATATGCTAATATGCTAATATGCTATGCTAATATGCTAATATGCTAATACACTAACACGCTATGCTAATATGCTAATATGCTAATATGCTAATATGCTAATATGCTAATATGCTATGCTAATATGCTAATATGCTAATATGCTAATATGCTATGCTAATATACTAATATGCTAATATGCTAATATGCTAATATGCTATGCTAATATGCTAATATGCTAATATGCTAATATGCTAATATGCTAATATGCTATGCTAATATGCTAATATGCTAATACGCTAACACGCTATGCTAATATGCTAATACGCTAATACGCTAACACGCTATGCTAATATGCTAATATGCTAATATGCTAATATGCTAATATGCTAATATGCTATGCTAATATACTAATATGTTAATATGCTATGCTAATATGCTATGCTAATATGCTAATATGCTAATATGTTAATATGCTAATATGCTAATATGCTAATATGCTATGCTAATATGTTAATATGCTAATATGCTAATATGCTAATATGCTAATATGCTATGCTAATATGCTAATATGCTAATATGCTAATATGCTAATATGCTATGCTAATATGCTAATATGCTATGCTAATATACTAATATGCTAATACGCTAACACGCTATGCTAATATGCTAATACGCTAATACGCTAACACGTTATGCTAATATGCTAATATGCTAATATGCTAATATGCTAATATGCTAATATGCTAATATGCTAATATGCTATGCTAATATGCTAATATATAAATCTGCTAATATGCTAATATGCTAATATGCTATGCTAATATGCTAATATGTTAATATGCTAATATGCTAATATGCTAATATACTAATACGCTAACACGCTATGCTAATATGCTATGCTAATATGCTAATATGCTAATATGCTAATATGCTAACACGCTATGCTAATATTCTAATATGCTAATATGCTAATATGCTAATATGCTAATATGCTATGCTAATATGCTAATATGCTAATATGCTAATATGCTAATATGCTAATATGCTAATATGCTATGCTAATATGCTAATATGCTATGCTAATATGCTAATATGCTAATATGCTAATATGCTAATATGCTATGCTAATATGCTATGCTAATATGCTAATATGTTAATATGCTAATATGCTAATATGCTAATATGCTAATATGCTATGCTAATATGCTAATATGCTAATACACTAACACGCTATGCTAATATGCTAATATGCTAATATGCTAATATGCTATGCTAATATGCTAATATGCTAATATGCTAATATGCTATGCTAATATGCTAATATGCTAATACGCTAACACGCTATGCTAATATGCTAATACGCTAACACGCTATGCTAATATTCTAATATGCTAATATGCTAATATGCTAATATGCTAATATGCTAATATGCTATGCTAATATGCTAATATGCTAATATGCTAATATGCTAATATGCTATGTTAATATGCTAATATGCTAATATGCTAATATGCTAATATGCTATGCTAATATGCTATGCTAATATACTAATATGCTATGCTAATATGCTATGCTAATATGCTAATATGCTAATACACTAACACGCTATACTATGCTAATATGCTAATATGCTAATATGCTATGCTAATATGCTAATATGCTAACATGCTAATATGCTAATATGCTAATACGCTAATATGCTAACACGCAATACTAATATGCTAATATGCTAATATGCTAATATGCTAATATGCTAATATACTAATACGCTAATATGCTAATATGCTAATATGCTATGCTAATATGCTAATATGCTAATATGCTAATATGCTAATATGCTATACTATTATGCTAATATGCTATGCTAATATGCTAATATGCTAATATGCTATGCTAATATGCTAATATGCTAATATGCTAATATGCTAATATGCTATGCTAATATGCTAATATGCTAATATGCTAATATGCTAATGTGCTAATGTGCTAATGTGCTAATGTGCTAATATGCTAATATGCTATGCTAATATGCTAATATGCTAATATGCTAATATACTAATATGCTATGCTAATATGCTAATATGCTAATATGCTAATATGCTATGCTAATATGCTAATATGCTAATATGTTAATATGCTAATATGCTAATATGCTAATATGCTATGCTAATATGTTAATATGCTAATATGCTAATATGCTAATATGTTAATATGCTATGCTAATATGCTAATATGCTAATATGCTAATATGCTAATATGCTAATATGCTATGCTAATATGCTAATATGCTATGCTAATATACTAATATGCTAATACGCTAACACGCTATGCTAATATGCTAATACGCTAATACGCTAACACGTTATGCTAATATGCTAATATGCTAATATGCTAATATGCTAATATGCTAATATGCTATGCTAATATGCTAATATACAAATCTGCTAATATGCTAATATGCTAATATGCTATGCTAATATGCTAATATGTTAATATGCTAATATGCTAATATGCTAATATACTAATACGCTAACACGCTATGCTAATATGCTATGCTAATATGCTAATATGCTAATATGCTAATATGCTAACACGCTATGCTAATATTCTAATATGCTAATATGCTAATATGCTAATATGCTAATATGCTATGCTAATATGCTAATATGCTAATATGCTAATATGCTAATATGCTAATATGCTAATATGCTATGCTAATATGCTAATATGCTATGCTAATATGCTAATATGCTAATATGCTAATATGCTAATATGCTAATATGCTATGCTAATATGCTATGCTAATATGCTAATATGTTAATATGCTAATATGCTAATATGCTAATATGCTAATATGCTATGCTAATATGCTAATATGCTAATACACTAACACGCTATGCTAATATGCTAATATGCTAATATGCTAATATGCTATGCTAATATGCTAATATGCTAATATGCTAATATGCTATGCTAATATGCTAATATGCTAATACGCTAACACGCTATGCTAATATGCTAATACGCTAACACGCTATGCTAATATTCTAATATGCTAATATGCTAATATGCTAATATGCTAATATGCTATGCTAATATGCTAATATGCTAATATGCTAATATGCTAATATGCTATGTTAATATGCTAATATGCTAATATGCTAATATGCTAATATGCTATGCTAATATGCTAATATGTTAATATGCTATACTAATATACTAATATGCTATGCTAATATGCTATGCTAATATGCTAATATGCTAATACACTAACACGCTATACTAATATGCTAATATGCTAATATGCTAATATGCTATGCTAATATGCTAATATGCTAACATGCTAATATGCTAATATGCTAATACGCTAATATGCTAACACGCAATACTAATATGCTAATATGCTAATATGCTAATATGCTAATATACTAATACGCTAATATGCTAATATGCTAATATGCTATGCTAATATGCTAATATGCTAATATGCTAATATGCTAATATGCTATACTATTATGCTAATATGCTATGCTAATATGCTAATATGCTAATATGCTATGCTAATATGCTAATATGCTAATATGCTAATATGCTAATATGCTAATATGCTAATATGCTATGCTAATATGCTAATATGCTAATACGCTAACATGCTATGCTAATATGCTAATATGCTATTATGCTAATATGCTAATATGCTATGCTAATATGCTAATATGCTAATATGCTAATATGCTATGCTAATATTCTAATATGCTAATATGCTAATATGCTAATATGCTAATATGCTAATATGCTATGCTAATATGCTAATATGCTAATATGCTAATATGCTAATATGCTAATATGCTATGCTAATATGCTAATATGCTAATATGCTAATATGCTAATATGCTAATATGCTATGCTAATATGCAAATATGCTAATATGCTAATATGCTATGCTAATATGCTAATATGCTAATATGCTAATATGCTAATATGCTAATATATTAATATGCTAATACGCTAATATGCTATGCTAATATACTAATATGCTAATATGCTAATATGCTAATATGCTATGCTAATATGCTAATATGCTAATATGCTAATACGCTAATATGCTAACACGCTATGCTAATATGCTAATATGCTAATATGCTAATATGCTAATATGCTAATATGCTATGCTAATATGCTAATATGCTATGCTAATATGCTAATATGCTAATATGCTAATATGCTAATATACTAATATGCTAATACGCTAACACGCTATGCTAATATGCTAATACGCTAATACGCTAACACGTTATGCTAATATGCTAATATGCTAATATGCTAATATGTTAATATGCTAATATGCTATGCTAATATGCTAATATACAAATCTTCTAATATGCTAATATGCTAATATGCTATGCTAATATGCTAATATGCTAATATGCTAATATGCTATGCTAATATGCTAATATGCTAATATGCTAATATGCTAATATGCTATGCTAATATGCTAATATGCTAATACACTAACACGCTATGCTAATATGCTAATATGCTAATATGCTAATATGCTATGCTAATATGCTAATATGCTAATATGCTAATATGCTAATATGCTAATATGCTATGCTAATATGCTAATATGCTAATATGCTAATATGCTAATATGCTAATATGCTAATATGCTAATACACTAATATGCTAACACGCTATGCTAATATGTTAATATGCTAATATGCTAATATGTTAATATGCTAATATGCTAATATGCTAATATGCTAATATGCTAATATGCTATGCTAATATGCTAATATGCTATGCTAATATGCTAATATGCTAATACGCTAACACGCTATGCTAATATGCTAATATGTTATGCTAATATGCTAATATGCTAATATGCTAATATGCTAATATGCTAATATGCTAATATGCTATGCTAATATGCTAATACGCTAACACGCTATGCTAATATGCTAATATGCTAATATGCTATGCTAATATGCTAATAAGCTAATATGCTAATATGCTAATATGCTAATATGCTAATATGCTATGCTAATATGCTAATATGCTAATATGCTAATATGCTAATATGCTAATATGCTAATATGCTATGCTAATATGCTAATATGCTAATATGCTAATACGCTAACACGCTATGCTAATATGCTAATATGCTAATATGCTATGCTAATATGCTAATATGCTAATATGCTAATATGCTAATATGCTATGCTAATATGCTAATATGCTAATATGCTAATATGCTAATATGCTATGCTAATATGCTAATATGCTAATATGCTAATATGCTAATATGCTAATACGCTAACATGCTATACTAATATGCTAATATGCTAATATGCTAATATGCTAATATGCTAATATGCTATGCTAATATGCTAATATGCTATGCTAATATGCTAATATGCTAATATGCTATGCTAATATGCTATGCTAATATGCTAATTGCTAATATGCTAATATGCTAATAATATGCTATGCTAATATGCTAATATGCTAATACACTAACACGCTATGCTAATATGCTAATATGCTAATATGCTAATATGCTAATATGCTAATATGCTATGCTAATATGCTAATATGCTAATATGCTAATATGCTAATATGCTAATATGCTATGCTAATATGCTAATATGCTAATACGCTAACACGCTATGCTAATATGCTAATATGCTATGCTAATATGCTAATACGCTAACACGCTATGCTAATATGCTAATATGCTAATATGCTAATATGCTAATATGCTAATATGCTATGCTAATATGCTAATATGCTAATATACTAATATGCTAATATGCTATGCTAAATGCTAATATGCTAATATGCTAATATGCTAATATGCTAATATGCTAATACGCTAATATGCTAATATGCTAATATGCTAATATGCTAATATGCTATGCTAATATGCTAATATACTATGCTAATATGCTAATATGCTAATATGCTAATATGCTAATATGCTATGCTAATATGCTAATATGCTAATATGCTAATATGCTAATATGCTAATATGCTAACACGCTATGCTAATATGCTAATATGCTATGCTAATATGCTAATATGCTAATATGCTAATATGCTATGCTAATATGCTAATATGCTAATACACTAACACGCTATGCTAATATGCTAATATGCTAATATGCTAATATGCTAATATGCTAATATGCTATGCTAATATGCTAATATGCTAATATGCTAATATGCTATGCTAATATGCTAATATGCTAATATGCTAATATGCTATGCTAATATGCTAATATGCTATGCTAATATGCTAATACGCTAACACGCTATGCTAATATGCTAATATGCTAATATGCTAATATGCTAATATGCTAATATGCTATGCTAATATGCTAATATGCTAATATGCTAATATGCTAATATGCTATGCTAATATGCTAATATGCTAATACGCTAACACGCTATGCTAATATGCTAATACGCTAATACGCTAACACGCTATGCTAATATGCTAATATGCTAATATGCTAATATGCTAATATGCTAATATGCTATGCTAATATGCTAATATGCTAATATGCTAATATGCTAATATGCTAATATGCTAACACGCTATGCTAATATGCTATGCTAATATGCTAATATGCTAATATGCTATGCTAATATGCTAATATGCTAATACAGTAACACGCTATGCTAATATGCTAATATGCTAATATGCTAATATGCTAATATGCTAATATGCTATGCTAATATGCTAATATGCTAATATGCTAATATGCTATGCTAATATGCTAATATGCTAATATGCTAATATGCTATGCTAATATGCTAATATGCTAATATGCTAATATGCTAATATGCTAATATGCTATGCTAATATGCTAATATGCTAATACGCTAACACGCTATGCTAATATGCTAATACGCTAATACGCTAACACGCTATGCTAATATGCTAATATGCTAATATGCTAATATGCTAATATGCTAATATGCTAATATGCTATGCTAATATACTAATATGTTAATATGCTATGCTAATATGCTATGCTAATATGCTAATATGCTAATATGTTAATATGCTAATATGCTAATATGCTAATATGCTATGCTAATATGTTAATATGCTAATATGCTAATATGCTAATATGCTAATATGCTATGCTAATATGCTAATATGCTAATATGCTAATATGCTAATATGCTATGCTAATATGCTAATATGCTATGCTAATATACTAATATGCTAATACGCTAACACGCTATGCTAATATGCTAATACGCTAATACGCTAACACGTTATGCTAATATGCTAATATGCTAATATGCTAATATGCTAATATGCTAATATGCTAATATGCTATGCTAATATGCTAATATACAAATCTGCTAATATGCTAATATGCTAATATGCTATGCTAATATGCTAATATGTTAATATGCTAATATGATAATATGCTAATATACTAATACGCTAACACGCTATGCTAATATGCTATGCTAATATGCTAATATGCTAATATGCTAATATGCTAATATGCTAATATGCTATGCTAATACGCTAATATGCTAATATGGTAATATGCTAATATGCTATGCTAATATGCTAATATGCTAATATGCTAATATGCTAATATGCTAATATGCTATGCTAATATGCTAATATGGTAATATGCTAATATGCTAATATGCTAATACGCTAATACGCTAATATACTAATATGCTAATATGCTAATATGCTAATATGCTAATATGCTAATATGCTATGCTAATATGCTAATATGCTAATATGCTAATATGCTAATATGCTAATACGCTAATACGCTAATATGCTAATATGCTAATATGCTAATATGCTAATATGCTAATATGCTATGCTAATATGCTAATATGCTAATATGCTAATATGCTATGCTAATATGCTAATATGCTAATATGCTAATATGCTAATATGTTAACATGCTATGCTAATATGCTAATATGCTAATATGCTAATATGCTATACTAATATGCTAATATGCTAATATGCTAATATGCTAATATGCTAATATGCTAATATGCTATGCTAATATGCTAATATGCTAATACACTAACACGCTATGCTAATATGCTAATATGCTAATATGCTAATATGCTAATATGCTATGCTAATATGCTAATATGCTAATATGCTAATATGCTAATATGCTATGCTAATATGCTAATATGCTAATATGCTAATATGCTAATATGCTATGCTAATATGCTAATATGCTAATATGCTAATATGCTATGCTAATATGCTAATATGCTAATATGCTAATATGCTATGCTAATGTGCTAATATGCTAATATGCTATGCTAATATGCTAATATGCTAATATGCTAATATGCTAATATGCTATGCTAATATGCTAATATGCTAATATGCTATGCTAATATGCTAATATGCTAATATGCTAATATGCTAATATGCTAATATGCTATGCTAATATGCTAATATGCTAATATGCTAATATGCTAATATGCTATGCTAATATACTAATATGCTAATATGCTAATATGCTAATATGCTAATGTGCTAATATGCTAATATGCTATGCTAATATGCTAATATGCTAATATGCTATGTTAATATGCTAATATGCTAATATGCTAATATGTTAATATGTTAATATGCTAATATGCTATGCTAATATGGTAATATGTTAATATGTTAATATGTTAATATGCTAATATGCTATGCTAATATGTTAATATGCTAATATGCTAATATGCTAATATGCTAATATACTAATATGCAATGCTAATATGCTAATATGCTAATATGTTAATATGCTAATATGCTAATATGCTAATATGCTAATATGCTAATATGCTATGCTAATATGCTAATATGCTAATATGCTAATATGCTAATATATGCTAATATACTAATATGCTAATATGCTAATATGCTATGCTAATATGCTATGCTAATATGCTAATATGCTAATATGCTAATATGATATGCTAATATGCTAATATGCTAATATGCTAATATGCTAATATGCTATGCTAATATGCTAATATGCTATGCTAATATGCTAATATGCTAATATGCTAATATGCTATGCTAATATGCTAATATGCTAATATGCTAATATGCTAATATGCTAATATACTATGCTAATATGCTAATATGCTAATATGCTAATATGCTATGCTAATACGCTAATATGCTATGCTAATATGCTAATATGCTAATACGCTAACACGCTATGCTAATATGCTAATATGCTAATATGTTAATACGCTAATATGCTATGCTAATATGCTAATATGCTAATACGCTAACACGCTATGCTAATATGCTAATATGCTAATATGCTAATACGCTAATATGCTAATATGCTATGCTAATATGCTAATATGCTAATATGCTAATATGCTAATATGCTATGCTAATATGCTAATATACTAATATGCTAATATGCTAATATGCTATGCTAATATACTAATATGCTAATATGTTAATATGCTAATATTCTATGCTAATATGCTAATATGCTAATACGCTAACACGCTATGCTAATATACTAATACGCTAATACGCTAACACGCTATGCTAATATGCTAATATGCTAATATGCTAATATGCTAATATGCTATGCTAATATGCTAATATGTTATGCTAATATGCTAATATGCTAATATGTTATGCTAATATGCTAATATGCTAATATGCTAATATGCTAATATGCTAATATGCTATGCTAATATGCTATGCTAATATGCTAATATGTTAATATGCTAATATGCTAATATGCTAATATGCTAATATGCTATGCTAATATGCTAATATGCTAATACACTAATACGCTATGCTAATATGCTATGCTAATATGCTAATATGCTAATGTGCTAATGTGCTAATGTGCTAATGTGCTAATATGCTAATATGCTATGCTAATATGCTAATATGCTAATATGCTAATATACTAATATGCTATGCTAATATGCTAATATGCTAATATGCTATGCTAATATGCTAATATACTAATATGCTAATATGCTAATATGCTAATATGCTAATATGCTAATATGCTATGCTAATATGCTAATATGCTAATATGCTAATATGCTAATATGCTAATATGCTAATATACTAATATGCTATGCTAATATGCTAATATGTTAATATGCTAATATGCTATGCTAATATGCTAATATGCTAATATGCTAATATGCTATGCTAATATGCTAATATGCTAATATGCTAATATGCTAATATGCTATGCTGATATGCTATGCTAATATGCTAATATGCTAATATGCTAATATGCTAATATGCTATGCTAATATGCTAATATGCTAATATGCTAATATGCTATGCTAATATGCTAATATGCTAATATATTAATATGCTAATATGCTATTCTAATATGCTAATATGCTAATATGCTAATATGCTAATATGCTATGCTATTATGCTAATATGCTATGCTAATATGCTAATATGCTAATATGCTATGCTAATATGCTAATATGCTAATATGCTAATATGCTAATATGCTAATATGCTATGCTAATATGCTAATATGCTAATATGCTAATGTGCTAATGTGCTAATGTGCTAATGTGCTAATATGCTAATATGCTATGCTAATATGCTAATATGCTAATATGCTAATATACTAATATGCTATGCTAATATGCTAATATGCTAATATGCTATGCTAATATGCTAATATACTAATATGCTAATATGCTAATATGCTAATATGCTAATATGCTATGCTAATATGCTAATATGCTAATATGCTAATATGCTAATATACTAATATGCTATGCTAATATGCTAATATGTTAATATGCTAATATGCTATGCTAATATGCTAATATGCTAATATGCTAATATGCTATGCTAATATGCTAATATGCTAATATGCTAATATGCTAATATGCTATGCTGATATGCTATGCTAATATGCTAATATGCTAATATGCTAATATGCTAATATGCTATGCTAATATGCTAATATGCTAATATGCTAATATGCTATGCTAATATGCTAATATGCTAATATGCTAATATGCTATGCTAATATGCTAATATGCTAATATGTTAATATGTTAATATGCTAATATGCTAATATGCTAATATGCTATGCTAATATGCTAATATGCTAATATGCTAATATACTATGCTAATATGCTAATATGCTAATATGCTAATATGCTATGCTAATATGCTAATATGCTAATATGCTAATATGCTAATATGCTAATACGCTAATACGCTAATATGTTATGCTAATATGCTAATATGCTAATACGCTAACACGCTATGCTAATATGCTAATATGCTAATATGCTAATATGCTATGCTAATATGCTATGCTAATATGCTAATATGCTAATATGCTAATATGCTAATATGCTATGCTAATATGCTAATATGCTAATATGCTAATATGCTATGCTAATATGCTAATATGCTAATATGCTAATATGCTATGCTAATATGCTAATATGCTAATATGCTAATATGCTAATATGCTATGCTAATATGCTAATATGCTAATACGCTAACCCGCTATGCTAATATGCTAATACGCTAATACGCTAACATGCTATGCTAATATGCTAATATGCTAATATGCTAATATGCTATGCTAATATGCTAATATGCTAATATGCTAATATGCTATGCTAATATGCTAATATGCTAATCTGCTAATATGCTAATATGCTATGCTAATATGCTAATATGCTAATATGCTATGCTAATATGTTAATATGCTAATATGCTAATATGCTAATATGCTAATATGCTATGCTAATATGCTATTATGCTATGCTAATATGCTAATATGCTAACATGCTAATATGCTAATATGCTAATATGCTAATACGTTAATATGCTAACACGCTATGCTAATATGATAATATGCTAATATGCTAATATGCTAATATGCTAATATGCTAATATGTTAATATGCTATGCTAATATGCTAATATGCTATGCTAATATGCTAATATGCTAATACGCTAACATGCTATGCTAATATGCTAATATGCTAATATGCTAATATGCTAATATGCTATGCTAATATGCTAATATGCTAATATGCTAATATGCTATGCTAATATGCTAATATGCTAATATGCTAATATGCTAATATGCTATGCTAATATGCTAATATGCTAATATGCTAATATGCTAATATGCTATGCTAATATGCTAATATACTAATATGCTATGCTAATATGCTAATACGCTAACACGCTATGCTAATATGCTAATATGCTAATATGCTAATATGCTATGCTAATATGCTGATATGCTAATATGCTAATATGCTAATATGCTAATATGCTAATATGCTATGCTAATATGCTAATATGCTAATATGCTATGCTAATATGCTAATATACTAATATGCTAATATGCTAATACGCTAATATGCTAATATGCTAATATGTTAATATGCTAATATGCTAATATACTATGCTAATATGCTAATATGCTAATATGCTATGCTAATATGCTAATATGCTAATATGCTAATATGGTATGCTAATATGTTATGCTAATATGCTAATATGCTAATATGCTAATATGCTAATATGCTATGCTAATATGCTAATATGCTAATATGCTATGCTAATATGCTAATATGCTAATATGCTAATATGCTAATATGCTTTGCTAATATGCTAATATGCTAATATGCTAATATGCTAATATGCTATACTAATATGTTAATATGCTAATATGCTAATATGCTATGCTAATATGCTAATATGCTAATATGCTATGCTAATATGCTAATATGCTAATATGCTATGCTAATATGCTAATATGCTAATATGATAATATGCTAATATGCTATGCTAATATGCTAATATGCTAATATGCTAATATGCTAATATGCTATGCTAATATGCTAATATGCTAATATGCTAATATGCTAATATACTATGCTAATATGCTAATATGCTAATATGCTAATATGCTATGCTAATATGCTAATATGCTAATATGCTAATATGCTAATATGCTATGCTAATATGCTAATATGTTAATATGCTAATATGCTAATACACTAACACGCTATGCTAATATGCTAATATGTTAATATGCTATGCTAATATGCTAATATGTTAATATGCTAATATGCTAATATCCTAATATGTTAATATGCTAATATGCTAATATGCTAATATGCTAATATGCTAATATGCTATGCTAATATGCTAATATGCTAATCTGCTAATATGCTAATATGCTATGCTAATATGCTAATATGCTAATATGCTATGCTAATATGCTAATATGCTAATCTGCTAATATGCTAATATGCTATGCTAATATGCTAATATGCTAATATGCTATGCTAATATGTTAATATGCTAATATGCTAATATGCTAATATGCTAATATGCTATGCTAATATGCTATTATGCTATGCTAATATGCTAATATGCTAACATGCTAATATGCTAATATGCTAATATGCTAATACGTTAATATGCTAACACGCTATGCTAATATGATAATATGCTAATATGCTAATATGCTAATACACTAACACGCTATGCTAATATGCTAATATGCTAATATGCTAATATGCTAATATGCTAATACGTTAATATGCTAACACGCTATGCTAATATGATAATATGCTAATATGCTAATATGCTAATACACTAACACGCTATGCTAATATGCTAATATGCTAATATGCTAATATGCTAATATGCTAATATGCTATGCTAATATGCTAATATGCTAATATGCTAATATGCTAATATGCTATGCTAATATGCTAATATGCTAATATGCTAATATGCTATGCTAATATGCTAATATGCTATGCTAATATGCTAATACGCTAACACGCTATGCTAATATGCTAATATGCTAATATGCTAATATGCTAATATGCTAATATGCTAATATGCTATGCTAATATGCTAATATGCTAATATGCTAATATGCTAATATGCTAATATGCTATGCTAATATGCTAATATGCTAATACGCTAACACGCTATGCTAATATGCTAATACGCTAATACGCTAACACGCTATGCTAATATGCTAATATGCTAATATGCTAATATGCTAATATGCTAATATGCTATGCTAATATGCTAATATGCTAATATGCTAATATGCTAATATGCTAATATGCTAACACGCTATGCTAATATGCTATGCTAATATGCTAATATGCTAATATGCTATGCTAATATGCTAATATGCTAATACACTAACACGCTATGCTAATATGCTAATATGCTAATATGCTAATATGCTAATATGCTAATATGCTATGCTAATATGCTAATATGCTAATATGCTAATATGCTAATATGCTATGCTAATATGCTAATATGCTAATATGCTAATATGCTATGCTAATATGCTATGCTAATATGCTAATATGCTAATATGCTAATATGCTATGCTAATATGCTAATATGCTAATACGCTAACACGCTATGCTAATATGCTAATACGCTAATACGCTAACACGCTATGCTAATATGCTAATATGCTAATATGCTAATATGCTAATATGCTAATATGCTAATATGCTATGCTAATATACTAATATGTTGATATGCTATGCTAATATGCTATGCTAATATGCTAATATGCTAATATGTTAATATGCTAATATGCTAATATGCTAATATGCTATGCTAATATGTTAATATGCTAATATGCTAATATGCTAATATGCTAATATGCTAATATGCTATGCTAATATGCTAATATGCTAATATGCTAATATGCTATTATGCTATGCTAATATGCTAATATGCTAATATGCTAATATGGTATGCTAATATGTTATGCTAATATGCTAATATGCTAATATGCTAATATGCTATGCTAATATGCTAATATGCTAATATGCTAATATGCTATGCTAATATGCTAATATGCTAATATGCTAATATGCTTTGCTAATATGCTTTGCTAATATGCTAATATGCTAATATGCTAATATGCTAATATGCTATACTAATATGTTAATATGCTAATATGCTAATATGCTATGCTAATATGCTAATATGCTAATATGCTATGCTAATATGCTAATATGCTAATATGCTATGCTAATATGCTATGCTAATATGATAATATGCTAATATGCTATGCTATGCTAATATGCTAATATGCTAATATGCTAATATGCTATGCTAATATGCTAATATGCTAATATGCTAATATGCTAATATGCTAATATACTATGCTAATATGCTAATATGCTAATATGCTAATATGCTAATATGCTAATATGCTATGCTAATATGCTAATATGCTAATATGCTAATATGCTAATATGCTATGCTAATATGCTAATATGTTAATATGCTAATATGCTAATACACTAACACGCTATGCTAATATCCTAATATGTTAATATGCTAATATGCTAATATGCTAATATGCTAATATGCTAATATGCTATGCTAATATGCTAATATGCTAATACACTAACACGCTATGCTAATATGCTAATATGCTAATATGCTAATATGCTAATATGCTAATATGCTATGCTAATATGCCAATATGCTAATATGCTAATATGCTATGCTAATATGCTAATATGCTAATATGCTAATATGCTAATATGCTATGCTAATATGCTAATATGCTAATATGCTAATATGTTAATATGCTAATATGCTAATATGCTAATATGCTAATATGCTATGCTAATATGCTAATATGCTAATATACTATGCTAATATGCTAATATGGTAATATGCTAATATGCTATGCTAATATGCTAATATGCTAATATGCTAATATGCTAATATGCTAATATGCTATGCTAATATGCTAATATGCTAATATGCTAATATGCTAATATGCTAATACACTAACACGCTATGCTAATATGCTGTAGGAATTATTAGCTCAGGTAAATTTTAATATCTCCACCAATATGTTTTGAAATTAACTTTTAATTAATTATTATTTAATGCTGATTATTAACCAATTGTTATGCCGAATGGTCGGCTCCTCCAAACTCAATTGCGAATCCCCGATATCTGTTAATGTGAGACTTAAATGGGATTCATTAATAACCAGTATCGCTTAATAACCTGGGTTAGTAGGCTCGTCCAGCGAGCTGCGTCACCAGGTAATGTAAACGATCGGTAGCGAAGCTCCCCTCACGGCCGATGAGAGAGAGTCTCGCGATATTTCAGGCGAGTTTAGAGGTTTCATAGCGTAGTAGCCAGATCGCACAGAGGCAGGGACTATTGTGAGCACTCAATGACGGAGGCTGAAGTTGTGTAAAAAGACATGCATTTATTCCTACAACTAACATAAGACAGACATTACACCTAACAAACAATAAACATGAAATAACGGAATAGACACAAACGATGTAATCATGAAAATGCAATGACCAGATTTAAAATGATTAACCTGAAAAGGGAAAAACTGTTCTGCAAAGCAAGCAGTTTGTAAGGATTATAAACCTAAAGGAATATAGCAGGTGAATAGGACAGTTCAGGTTGTTAGAAAGGAAAGGAAGTTGGTTTACTTGGATGCAGGAAAGAAGGAGGTCTTTGCAGTTGGTTGCAGTGGCTGATGAGCTGATGGGTGATGGCTCTCAGGGAGGCGCGGTGTCTGCAGCGGTTGTTGGAGTGGAGTTCCTCCGGTTCTTTCTTCTGGTGAAGCTTGGGCTGAGTTGCAGTTCTTTGGGTCTTCACCGACGGGCTTTAAGAACGCTGCTTGTTTCTCCTTGTTCTTCTCTTTTTCTCCGCCTTTCTCTCTCCTTTGTTCTGAGGTGCCAGGTTTTATAGCATAAGGTTCGTGATTAGGAGTGACCAGGAATTTGAGTCCTGGACCAATGGCTGACCATCCATTTGGCGGGCTTTCGGAAGGGGGTCGGTATCAGTCTTTTTGGGATTTATGACCAGACTGACTTCTCTGGTAATGGTGATTTTCATTAGGCTGGTGTAACTTTTGATATATCCACTTTTGTGGTAACCATTGACCAGATTTGGAAACTGGAGTGATTTTCCTTCGGTTTGATACCAAACATGCTGTACCAGCCCAGCGGTTCACACCAAATACCATCTGTGATGATTAATTAATGATTACTTATATTATGCTATTATGTTATGTTCTATTACTCACACCAGTATATAGTACAGGTGGTTTAGGTTGTACCTCAACAGATATTACCCTTTATACAGACATTATATGACATATTCTCATGTCATAAGCACATCTTACCCTTAGATAGGCATGGTAGAATACAAAGATCAGATAAGGGTTGCCGAGGAATGTGGCAAAGAAAAGGGGGGGGAGAAGGTTTGTCAAACAAAGAAAAAGAATCTCCAAAAGTTAAGACACATTCGAACATAACCTGTACATATCTGTATATTAAGACTAGTAGTCAAGAGTAAATAAATATACAGATATACAAAAGCCAAACTTAAAAGAAACTTTCTTTGGGGTGTTCGTCCGTTCGGTGAGTGGTATGTAAGGCAGGATGTCTGGGGAGGGGGTTGTGTGCCAAGTCGAGGGGCCCCTGTCCCTGGGGATCCACTCTGCTATCTGTAGGTCGTTAAAGCTTTGGGCAATAAAAGTTGGAGTGCTGGCCTCCCTGGTTATCTATGTGTGTGGGGTCACAAACCCCCCCTTTGGGGCCTAGGTCGATGTGTGCCTTCTCGTACCAGGGTAGGCCTTGTCTCAGGCCACCTGGAATTTAAGCTTTGTGATATGTGCATGTGTGATCCTACAATGCTAATATGTTAATATGCTAATATGCTAATATGCTAATATGCTAATATGCAAATATGCTAATATGCAAATATGCTATGCTAATATGCTAATATGCTAATATGCTAATATGCTAATATGCTAATACACTAACACGCTATGCTAATATGCTATGCTAATATGCTAATATGCTATGCTAATATGCTAATATGCTAATATGCTAATATGCTAATATGCTAATATGCTAATATGCAAATATGCTATGCTAATATGCTAATATGCTAATATGCTAATATGCTAATATGCTAATATGCTAATACACTAACACGCTATGCTAATATGCTATGCTAATATGCTAATATGCTATGCTAATATGCTAATATGCTAATATGCTAATATGCTAATATGCTAATATGCTATGTTAATATGCTAATATGCTAATATGCTAATATGCTAATATGCTAATATGCTAATACGCTAATATGCTAATAAGCTATGCTAATATGCTAATATGCTAATATGCTAATATGCTATGCTAATATGCTAATATGCTAATATGCTAATATGCTAATATGCTATGCTAATATGCTAATATGCTAATATGCTAATATGCTAATATGCTATGCTAATATGCTAATATGCTAATATGCTAATATGCTAATATGCTATGCTAATATGCTAATATGCTAACACGCTATGCTAATATGCTAATTTGCTAATATGCTAATATACTATGCTAATATGCTAATATGCTAATATGCTAATATGCTATGCTAATATGCTAATATACTAATATGCTAATATGCTAATATGCTAATACGCTAATACGCTAATATGCTAATATGCTAATATGCTAATATGCTAATATGCTAATATGCTAATACGCTAATATGCTAATATGCTAATATGCTAATATGCTAATATGCTAATATGCTATGCTAATATGCTAATATGCTAATATGCTAATATGCTAATATGCTATGCTAATATGCTAATATGCTAATATGCTAATATGCTATGCTAATATGCTAATATGCTAATATGCTAATATGCTATACTAATATGCTAATATGCTAATATGCTAATATGCTAATATGCTAATATGCTATGCTAATATGCTATGCTAATATGCTAATATGCTAATACACTAACACGCTATGCTAATATGCTAATATGCTAATATGCTATGCTAATATGCTAATATGCTAATATGCTAATATGCTAATATGCTAATATGCTAATATGCTAATATGCTAGTATGCTAATATGCTAATATGCTATGCTAATATGCGAATATGCTAATATGCTAATATGCTAATATGCTAATATGATAATATGCTAATATGCTATGCTATGCTAATATGCTAATATGCTAATATGCTAATATGCTAATACGCTAACATACTATGCTAATATGCTAATATGCTAATATGCTAATATGCTAATATGCTAATATGCTAATATGCTATGCTAATATGCTAATATGCTAATATGCTAATATGCTATGCTAATATGCTAATACGTTAACACGCTATGCTAATATGCTAATATGCTAATATGCTAATATGCTAATATGCTAATATGCTATGCTAATATGCTAATATGCTAATAAGCTAATATGCTAATATGCTAATATGCTAATATGCTAATATGCTATGCTAATATGCTAATATGCTAATATGCTAATATGCTAATATGCTAATACGCTAACATGCTATGCTAATATGCTAATATGCTAATATGCTAATATGCTAATATGCTATGCTAATATGCTAATATGCTAATATGCTAATATGCTAATATGCTATGCTAATATTCTAATATGCTAATATGCTAATATGCTAATATGCTAATATGCTAATATGCTATGCTAATATGCTAATATGCTAATATGCTAATATGCTATGCTAATATGCTATGCTAATATGCTAATATGCTAATATGCTAATATGCTAATATGCTATGCTAATATGCTAATATGCTAATATGCTAATATGCTAATATGCTATGCTAATATGCTAATATGCTAATATGCTAATATGCTAATATGCTAATATGCTAATACGCTAATATGCTATGCTAATATGCTAATATGCTAATATGCTAATATGCTAATATGCTATGCTAATATGCTAATATGCTAATATGCTAATATGCTAATACGCTAATATGCTAACACGCTATGCTAATATGCTAATATGCTAATATGCTAATATGCTAATATGCTATGCTAATATGCTAATATGCTATGCTAATATGCTAATATGCTAATATGCTAATATGCTAATATACTAATATGCTAATACGCTAACACGCTATGCTAATATGCTAATACGCTAATACGCTAACACGTTATGCTAATATGCTAATATGCTAATATGCTAATATGTTAATATGCTAATATGCTATGCTAATATGCTAATATATAAATCTTCTAATATGCTAATATGCTAATATGCTATGCTAATATGCTAATATGCTAATATGCTAATATGCTAATATGCTATGCTAATATGCTATGCTAATATGCTAATATGCTAATATGCTATGCTAATATGCTAATATGCTAATATGCTAATACACTAACACGCTATGCTAATATGCTAATATGCTAATATGCTAATATGCTATGCTAATATGCTAATATGCTAATATGCTAATATGCTAATATGCTAATATGCTATGCTAATATGCTAATATGCTAATATGCTAATATGCTAATATGCTAATACACTAATATGCTAACACGCTATGCTAATATGTTAATATGCTAATATGCTAATATGTTAATATGCTAATATGCTAATATGCTAATATGCTATGCTAATATGCTAATATGTTAATACGCTAACACGCTATGCTAATATGCTAATATGTTATGCTAATATGCTAATATGCTAATATGCTAATATGCTAATATGCTAATATGCTAATATGCTAATATGCTATGCTAATATGCTAATACGCTAACACGCTATGCTAATATGCTAATATGCTAATATGCTATGCTAATATGCTAATAAGCTAATATGCTAATATGCTAATATGCTAATATGCTAATATGCTATGCTAATATGCTAATATGCTAATATGCTAATATGCTAATATGCTAATATGCTATGCTAATATGCTAATATGCTAATATGCTAATACGCTAACACGCTATGCTAATATGCTAATATGCTAATATGCTAATATGCTATGCTAATATGCTAATATGCTAATATGCTAATATGCTAATATGCTATGCTAATATGCTAATATGCTAATATGCTAATATGCTAATATGCTAATATGCTATGCTAATATGCTAATATGCTAATATGCTAATATGCTAATATGCTAATAC
The DNA here is from genome assembly GCF_023856365.1 of Brienomyrus brachyistius. Classification (NCBI taxonomy): domain Eukaryota; kingdom Metazoa; phylum Chordata; class Actinopteri; order Osteoglossiformes; family Mormyridae; genus Brienomyrus; species Brienomyrus brachyistius. The sequence goes on along the minus strand of NW_026042434.1, from coordinate 184,437 downwards.
GCTAACATGCTATACTAATATGCTAATATGCTAATATGCTAATATGCTAATATGCTAATATGCTATGCTAATATGCTAATATGCTAATATGCTAATATGCTATGCTAATATGCTAATATGCTAATATGCTAATATGCTAATATGCTAATATGCTATGCTAATATGCTATGCTAATATGCTAATATGCTAATATGCTAATATGCTAATATGCTATGCTAATATGCTAATATGCTAATACACTAACACGCTATGCTAATATGCTAATATGCTAATATGCTAATATGCTAATATGCTATGCTAATATGCTAATATGCTAATATGCTAATATGCTAATATGCTAATATGCTATGCTAATATGCTAATATGCTATGCTAATATGCTAATACGCTAACACGCTATGCTAATATGCTAATATGCTAATATGCTAATATGCTAATACGCTAACACGCTATGCTAATATGCTAATATGCTATGCTAATATGCTAATACGCTAACACGCTATGCTAATATGCTAATATGCTAATATGCTAATATACTAATATGCTATGCTAATATGCTAATATGCTAATATGCTAATATGCTAATATGCTATGCTAATATGCTAATATGCTAATATGCTAATATACTAATATGCTAATATGCTATGCTAATATGCTAATATGCTAATATGCTAATATGCTAATATGCTAATACGCTAATATGCTAATATGCTAATATGCTAATATGCTAATATGCTATGCTAATATGCTAATATACTATGCTAATATGCTAATATGCTAATATACTAATATGCTAATATGCTATGCTAATATGCTAATATGCTAATATGCTAATATGCTAATATGCTAACACGCTATGCTAATATGCTAATATGCTATGCTAATATGCTAATATGCTAATATGCTAATATGCTATGCTAATATGCTAATATGCTAATACACTAACACGCTATGCTAATATGCTAATATGCTAATATGCTAATATGCTAATATGCTAATATGCTATGCTAATATGCTAATATGCTATGCTAATATGCTATGCTAATATGCTAATATGCTAATATGCTAATATGCTAATATGCTATGCTAATATGCTAATATGCTATGCTAATATGCTAATACGCTAACACGCTATGCTAATATGCTAATATGCTAATATGCTAATATGCTATGCTAATATGCTAATATGCTAATATGCTAATATGCTAATATGCTAATATGCTATGCTAATATGCTAATATGCTAATATGCTAATATGCTAATATGCTATGCTAATATGCTAATATGCTAATATGCTAATATGCTAATACGCTAATATGCTAATATGCTAATATGCTAATATGCTAATATGCTAATATGCTATGCTAATATGCTAATATGTTATGCTAATATGCTAATATGCTAATATGCTAATATGCTAATATGCTATGCTAATATGCTAATATGCTAATATGCTAATATGCTAATATGCTAACACGCTATGCTAATATGCTATGCTAATATGCTAATATGCTAATATGCTATGCTAATATGCTAATATGCTAATACACTAACACGCTATGCTAATATGCTAATATGCTAATATGCTAATATGCTAATATGCTAATATGCTAATATGCTATGCTAATATGCTAATATGCTAATATGCTATGCTAATATGCTATGCTAATATGCTAATATGCTAATATGCTAATATGCTATGCTAATATGCTAATATGCTAATATGCTAATATGCTATGCTAATATGCTAATATGCTAATACGCTAACACGCTATGCTAATATGCTAATACGCTAATACGCTAACACGCTATGCTAATATGCTAATATGCTAATATGCTAATATACTAATATGCTAATATGCTATGCTAATATACTAATATGTTGATATGCTATGCTAATATGCTATGCTAATATGCTAATATGCTAATATGTTAATATGCTAATATGCTAATATGCTAATATGCTATGCTAATATGTTAATATGCTAATATGCTAATATGCTAATATGCTAATATGTTATGCTAATATGCTAATATGCTAATATGCTAATATGCTATGCTAATATGCTAATATGCTATGCTAATATGCTAATATGCTAATATGCTAATATGCTAATATGCTATGCTAATATGCTAATATGCTAATATACTAATATGCTAATACGCTAACACGCTATGCTAATATGCTAATACGCTAATACGCTAACACGTTATGCTAATATGCTAATATGCTAATATGCTAATATGCTAATATGCTAATATGCTAATATGCTATGCTAATATGCTAATATACAAATCTGCTAATATGCTAATATGCTAATATGCTATGCTAATATGCTAATATGTTAATATGCTAATATGCTAATATGCTAATATACTAATACGCTAACACGCTATGCTAATATGCTATGCTAATATGCTAATATGCTAATATGCTAATATGCTAATATGCTATGCTAATACGCTAATATGCTAATATGGTAATATGCTAATATGCTATGCTAATATGCTAATATGCTAATATGCTAATATGCTAATATGCTAATATGCTAATATGCTATGCTAATATGCTAATATGCTAATACACTAACACGCTATGCTAATATGCTAATATGCTAATATGCTAATATGCTATGCTAATATGCTAATATGCTAATATGCTAATATGCTAATATGCTAATATGCTAGTATGCTAATATGCTAATATGCTATGCTAATATGCTAATATGCTAATATGCTAATATGCTATGCTAATATGATATGCTAATATGCTATGCTATGCTAATATGCTAATATGCTAATATGCTAATATGCTAATATGCTAATACGCTAACATACTATGCTAATATGCTAATATGCTAATATGCTAATATGCTAATACGCTAATATGCTAATATGCTAATATGCTAATATGCTAATATGCTATGCTAATATGCTAATATGCTAATATGCTAATATGCTAATATGCTATGCTAATATGCTAATATGCTAATACGTTAACACGCTATGCTAATATGCTAATATGCTAATATGCTAATATGCTAATATGCTATGCTAATATGCTAATATGCTAATAAGCTAATATGCTAATATGCTAATATGCTAATATGCTAATATGCTAATATGCTATGCTAATATGCTAATATGCTAATATGCTAATATGCTAATATGCTAATACGCTAACATGCTATGCTAATATGCTAATATGCTAATATGCTAATATGCTATGCTAATATGCTAATATGCTAATATGCTAATATGCTATGCTAATATTCTAATATGCTAATATGCTAATATGCTAATATGCTAATATGCTAATATGCTAATATGCTATGCTAATATGCTAATATGCTAATATGCTAATATGCTATGCTAATATGCTAATATGCTAATATGCTAATATGCTATGCTAATATGCTAATATGCTAATATGCTAATATGCTAATATGCTAATATACTAATATGCTAATACGCTAATATGCTATGCTAATATGCTAATATGCTAATATGCTAATATGCTAATATGCTAATATGCTATGCTAATATGCTAATATGCTAATATGCTAATATGCTAATATGCTAATACGCTAATATGCTAACACGCTATGCTAATATGCTAATATGCTAATATGCTAATATGCTAATATGCTAATATGCTATGCTGATATGCTAATATGCTATGCTAATATGCTAATATGCTAATATGCTAATATGCTAATATACTAATATGCTAATACGCTAACACGCTATGCTAATATGCTAATACGCTAATACGCTAACACGTTATGCTAATATGCTATGCTAATATGCTAATATGTTAATATGCTAATATGCTATGCTAATATGCTAATATACAAATCTTCTAATATGCTAATATGCTAATATGCTATGCTAATATGCTAATATGCTAATATGCTAATATGCTAATATGCTATGCTAATATGCTAATATGCTATGCTAATATGCTAATATGCTAATACACTAACACGCTATGCTAATATGCTAATATGCTAATATGCTAATATGCTATGCTAATATGCTAATATGCTAATATGCTAATATGCTAATATGCTAATATGCTATGCTAATATGCTAATATGCTAATATGCTAATATGCTAATATGCTAATATGCTAATACGCTAATATGCTAACACGCTATGCTAATATGTTAATATGCTAATATGCTAATATGTTAATATGCTAATATGCTAATATGCTAATATGCTAATATGCTAATATGCTATGCTAATATGCTAATATGCTAATATGCTATGCTAATATGCTAATATGCTAATACGCTAACACGCTATGCTAATATGCTAATATGTTATGCTAATATGCTAATATGCTAATATGCTAATATGCTAATATGCTAATATGCTATGCTAATATGCTAATACGCTAACACGCTATGCTAATATGCTAATATGCTAATATGCTATGCTAATATGCTAATATGCTAATATGCTAATATGCTATGCTAATATGCTAATATGCTAATATGCTAATATGCTAATATGCTAATATGCTATGCTAATATGCTAATATGCTAATATGCTAATTACTGTATATATTTTTACATTTTTCCCCTCAATGATATAAATATTTTCCCCCCTGACATATAATCAGTGTAAGCACACAAACACATTGGCCGGTTATCCTATTCATTCAGTTCCACGGACAGTGACCTGTGTTACTGTGCTGTGACATCTGGTTCCTTCATTGGCTCTGTATATTTCTATAAATGACTAAATGGCTCTGTTGTAGAAATTTCCAGCCAGAGACTTGGTTCCTATATAACGAGAAGATTTTATTTTTACTCGGACTGAGAAGCTACAGAAAATCATCTCTGCATGTGATCTCCCCTTTACTGCTCAAGCAGAGCACACGCACATCAGCAAGTGTCAAGGCAGCAAGTGCATACAAACAACTTCTCAGGGCCTTCAGGAAGAGTCAGACTGCGGTGTCATTCAGAGATACCATTGTCTAAGACTTGCACTAAAACATTCTATGCACTTGGGCATATTTAAACAAAGTAGTATGGTACCTATGTCAGAATCCATCCCTGCCTTGTCCTGTTCACATGTCACTGGCCATCCTATTCTCTCCTCTGTCTTGTACCCCTTAGCCCATAGTGTGTTTGCCTGCTCATCGGGCCACCATGTGGCTTAACGGGCCAAGTGGTTGGCCACCGTGCCTGACTCCCCTTTTGATTGTGGGTTTTGAGGATATCAGTGGGTCTGTGTTTTCATGATTGTCCCCCAGGCCACCATGCAGCTCAGCCCTTGATTCCAACTACAGTAGCAATCAGGTGGTTCTCGGTCTACTAGGACTGTATAACAGGATTCTTCACCCATTCTATCTTTACTCCTTCAGCCGCATACATGAGTCAGACCTATAGGTTATTCAAATTCCGTCCTGCCAAATTTACTGGACAGGAAGTGGACACTGCAAATGAATGTGTGAATACGCCAATACCTACATCTTTACAAGTTACATTAAGGGGTTTGGTACAGTAAATGGCTGTGAGGTGGGATTTCTTCTTGATGTCTGTTTGTAGCCCGTCCACCAGCAGCTGCTGCTGTATTTATCACACCAAGCAGGGAAAGTATATTGCTAAATTTTCCTTAGTTCAATTACGCTTGATTAAGCTAATTAAGCCGGCTATGTTATTTACATTCAGAAGGATGCCGCCATATTGGGTTATACACAGATGCCACGATAGCTCACACTCACATTCCCTCTTCATTATTTTTCTAAACACACTCTATCCTGCCTTGTCACCTGCAACAAGATCTCACTCCCTGTAGCAATAAAAGTCTTTCTTATGATTGAGCAGATTTCTGCTTCTCTCCTAACCATGGGCATCCAAAGTAAGATGAAGCAAAATGTTAGGAAATTTGATAACACATGGTTACTCTTTTGGTAACAGTGACTTTGGTTTTATTTTGATAGATGTAAACTACATAATATGGTCTTAACCTTGTTTTCTGTCCTAAAAGCAAACTTTTATGTTACAGGAGAAAAGTGCACAGCTGCTTGGATCAACCCCAGCTAATCAGCGCATATGGGAATCTTTTCAAAATACCATGTGAGTCTTATGCAATTTACCCAATTAATATAAGCTCTTTAGATGACGCTTAAATAATCAATTCCCATCAACTTAGTGTCAAAACACAAACTCAGTGGCAAAAAAGTGAAGGGCAACAGACTAAGTTGTGAAAATGAAATCTGCATGTGATGAAAGGGCATGTGACTGTATCGCGATGATTATAATCATCAGATCAAACGGACCACGGAGTTGGCGGTATGGTCACACTGCTGGTCCCATGTCAGTAGGGTATAGCACACCCCTGGGCCCGGATACTACTAGGATGTCACTGGTGTACCACTGTGCCGTCAGAGTGTGGTGTGTCACTCCACAGCATTGGCAGGATTGCTCCTCTCCCTGCAGCGCCACCATACGCACATGACGGTCATCTGTGGTACTGCAGAACTGAGATGTATCGCTGAACATGGTAGGACGCCAGTCGTCATCAGTCCATCAGTCCATGCCTCCCAGTGACTACACCACTCCAAACGCAACCGTTTCTGTGCTATTGTGAACGGCAGCCTATGCATGGGACGGTGAACCCGTAGTCCAGCTGATGCCAGTCATCGCGACACGATGATATAGGGTGTTGTAGAGAGTCCAGTAGCTGTGTCCATATATCAGGCGCAGGTGTCATGGGGATCTGTGATGCTTGGAGCACAATCCGACGATCCTTCCTTGGCGTGGTCTGTCTTGGATGACCAGAAACTTCACGACGTGTGTGGATGCCTCACGTGCCCATTGGTTTCAATATCAGGCCACTGTGATATCCGCATGGCCCACATGCAATTGCAGCACATGACCACCTGGCTTCATGTAAACCCGCAATGCAACCCTATCAAACTCCGTCAAGTGCCGTTAACACTGTCTAATGTGACTACGAGGCATCCTGTGTCTGGTGATTAAACATGCCAACTCCTTGCAATTTGAATCATTTACATATCCATCACTGGTCTGCACATGTACCAGATTACATCTTTAATCGGATAGTTACTTCTGGGTTCTCAACTTTTTTTTTCATAATACCCCTTAAGTGTATATGCCCTTCACTGATGAGAAATTCATCAACATCTAAGTCCTACATTCATGTACAATGCATATTAAATGAATATTTTGTCACTATTAGTTTTGATGTATCATTCTTTGAATGCACTCAATTGAATCATGGACAGTGGTTCCACATGGAAAAAAATGAATATTCCGAAAAGGAAAAATCCTTCTTCGGTTGATACATTCACTTTGTGTTCTGAGAATTTTTCCCTTGAGTGCCTTGTACAGTATGTCTAGTGTGTTTTTGGTGTGAATGTGGCCATAATCATACAAGGAAAAAACCACTGACTTGTAGTGAACATGTAAAACCGCAACATGCAGTGTCATACGTAACTGAAATAAGAAATGCTGGATTGCCTGAGTTGCATGCGTGCATGTTTTTTAATATGGGCAACATGGTTCCCTGAGATGCCTCAGTGTTGCTCACCGCCATCTCTAACACACAACCTCACAAACCATCTTAAAACTACTGAAAGAAATAATTGGCTACACTGCAGCTCCACTGTTTTGTTTGGCACCCCTGCATGTCCTGCATTGTGTGGGGAAAAAAGCTGAAGGCTGAGGAATGTTACATAACACAGCTAGAATGTAAAAACTCTCTCTGGTGTAATTCACTGCGTAAAACCAATGGTCCTAAGTGTGGTGTCTTCTTCATAACACTCCCTGATGTTTGTGTCCGTGACCATGAGATAGGGTGGCTGCTTTTCTTCCTTGCTTTCCTTGTATTCCTACGTTTCCTCCCCAGCCTTGGTTGGTAGGTCAGGCAGCATCACCTTGTTTTAATAGACCCAGGTGCAATTTATCTTGAAATTAGACTCAAGTGCAGAAAATGTTCTATCAGAAGTCTTTGACAATCTCTGAATTACACAGAAATCTGACTTCTTCTGAAGCTGTGAAATTGTTCATCTGTATTTGCTGCATTGGTACTTGTTGATGTGCGTGTGCCCTGCTTAAGGAGTAAAGGGGAGATGACATGCAGAGCTAGTTTTCTGTAGTTTATTTTCTTTGTCTGAATAATAATATTCTCTTCATATAGGAACCCAGTCTCTGGCTGGAAATTTCTACAATAGAGCCATTTAGTTATTTCTAGAAAAATATTTAGAGCCAATGACCTGATGTCATAGTAACACAGGTCACTGTCCGTGGTGCTGAATTCTCTACTTGATGGGCTGGTGCTGAATGAATAGGCCAGGTGTCTGTGTGCTTCCACTGACTGGCACCCAGACATATAATGACTTTTAACAATGAAGGGGGAAAAGTCCAGACAGGAAATTAGTCAACAGTAATTAGTAATCAAATATAGTTCTCATTTATCATTATGTAAATTTCAAAAACCTTTTCTGACTATTAATCTGCACGTTGCAATAATTTAATATTAACTAACTTGCTGTAACGTAAAGTGAAAAACAAGTTTTAAAACTAGCTGTGAAATTTTTGATGCTGTTGACCTGAATGTTGTTGCCAGAGCCTTAGGATACGTCTCTACACATAAGTGAGGGGATGGATGCACTATTCTATGGAGGCTTCTGAAGAGAATTATTATCCCAAATTTAAATTGAGAGAGATGATTAATTCCTTTTTAATGCAGTCTGCCTTAAGAGCCCCTGTTCTGCCGTTGATCTTTTGCATGGATGCTATCATGTATTAGTTTACTCTATGAAATTTAGTTTGAATTTTGATCACATGTCAAACTAAAGCATTTTGGACTGGATTCCTGAGTTCTTTTTAACGCTGTTAAGTTACATTTTTATTTCAGCATAATTACAAGTTCCCGCAGGGAAGAAATAAGTCAGTTACTTAATAAATGACTATAAAGTAGTTGCTGCAGTATATATTCCATAAATTTACTGAACTGGAGTTTTATGCATCCTTACAAAGTAATAACTGTATGTGTTCTTTAAGTATGAAAGAGTTTAGGACATTGTCACCTGCAGTGGACGGCCACGTGTCCCCATAATTATAACTTTAGATTATATTTCTGCATGACTGAGTATTCACTGAGTACCTGGTAGTGTTGGATGATATTTACGTCTCATATTTACCATTTATGTCAGTCTTCAAAGTGTGTGGATTATTAAGGTTGGTCTTGGTTGTTTTCTTCCCTGGAGAAACAGAAGTTTAATGCCATGATGCCACAGCAGCTCGCCGTTCCTGTCAGTACGGTGGAGGTAAGAGTTTGAAACATTCATCAGCCTGTCAGCTACGCATCTCGCCTGGACATGGGACTCAGCTTTTATTCTTCCATAATACCGCTTAAGTACCTCACTCTACTCAATCTCAGTACTGTTTAAGGGTAAATAACTTTTGTCACTGACTGCCAGAGATTATGGCAATTAAATGGAAAATATGAAGCAGACATATGAAATACAGTGGGCTGTTTGCAGTAAGTTGGGCTTAGGGTTAGTAATGGGGCTTTTTCCACTGACTTCTGCTTCTGTGCCCTTTCTTCACACTGCTGTTCAACTGTCCTCTTTATAGGAGGGAGGAGCAGCGCAAATGCAGCCGACAGATATAAAGCCATGTGCTGGCAGCAGACGCTTCGCACCCCTTAATAGCATATCTGTTGCTGGTAAGACTGTCTGTGCTGCCGGTCATCTCAGTAACCAGGTGAAACTCCCCAGGCAAGATCAGGACAATGTTGTGTTGAGTTTCAGTGAGTTTCCTGTGTGTAAAGCCAGTTTTGGGGTCAATGTGGAGCCTGGTCCAGTCATGAGCTGGGGAGACGTGACCAAGGCTGCACTGTTACTCTTGTGTGTCTTTTCATTCAAAACTCTTTTTTTTTTTATTTCCCCATAGTGTCCATCATCTTGAGCAGCACCGGCTGTCATTTAGCACAAAAGATGCCTGTTCAGTTTTCCATCTGAACAAGGGCCCTCTGGACCCAGGTGTGCACTACATGAGCACTTTGTTCCTGACTCCTTATCAGCGTTTACATTTACACTCTCAGCCAGTCTTTAATCTGCAAAGTTACGCTTGGTGAGATTTATACAGACACGAGTAAAGAGGATTTTTTCACTTTTCCCAAATTCCCTCTAAGTCTGTATTTTCACCTCTTGAATGCTGGGATTTGTAGGCCCAGCTCTTCACCATGTATAACAACATCACCCTCAACGCTAGAGAAACCAAGGAGCTGATCCTGGACTTTCGCAAACGGATGACTCCCCAAAGTCCTATCTACATCGCAGAGGATGCTGTAGAGGCTTCAACAGCTTCCAGTTCCTCGGGCACACAGCTTCTGGCGGTCAAAGGCATCGTCTTCAGGTGCTGCCTCAGAAAAGCAAGCAGCACCTTGAGAGACTCTAGCCACCCAGCACTGTCACTTTTCACCTTCCATCCATCCATCTGCACAAGCATTTCCAGATTTAGAGACAAGTTTCCTCCCCATTGCTGTTAACCAGCCAGTGACGCTGACATTTCCTCACACTGCCACTGTTACCTCATTCTGTACTGTTACTGTGTCTGTCTATGCTGGTGCCATTACTTTAATTTTATTTATATAGTATTATCACTGGTTATACTGTTGAGGTGCAACTACAGACAATTTTTCTTTGAATTAATCTAGCGACTATTTTCCCAAGCTGTTGATTCATCAAAACTATTATTTTTCCTCCAGAAAATCAGATTGACCGTTTAAGTTAATATTATTTTAAGAACAACACAAACTACGTCATTGCGGGGTTTTAGATAATGGACACTATACAGATATTTTTTTCGCCCACCATTCAATAAGCAGATAAGTAACTTGTCTAAAATATTTAGATTTGTATTGTGATCCCCAAAAGTTAGTAATCTGTATAAAATCAGTGTATCTTTGTTTTTTAAATTTGATTCTGTAAATCAATGTACACTGAACAAAAATATAAACGCAACACTTTTGTTTTTGCTCCCATTTTTCATGAGATGGACTTAAAGATCTACAATTCATTCCAGATACACAATATTACCATTTCTCTCAAACATTTCTCACAAATCAGTCTAAATGAGTGATAGTGAGCACTTCTGCTTTGCTGAGATAATCCATCCCACCTCACAGGTGTGCCACATCAAGATGCTGATCTGACATCATGGGTAGTGCACAGGTGTACCTTATACTGCCCACAATAAAAGGCCACCCTGGAATGTGCAGTTTTGTCTCACAGCAAAATGCCACAGATGCCACAAGCATTGAGGGAGCGTGCAATTGGCATGCTGACAGCAGGAATGTCAACCAGATCTGTTGCTCGTGCATTGAATGTTCATTTCTCAACCATAAGCCGTCTCCAAAGGCGTTTCAGAGAATATGGCAGTACATCCAACCGGCCTCACAACCGCAGACCACGTGTAACCACACCAGCCCAGGACCTCCACATCCAGCAGGTTCACCTCCAAGATCGTCTGAGACCAGCCACTCAGACAGATAATGCACGGCCCCATGTTGCAAGGATCTGTACACAGTTCTTGGAAGCTGAAAATGTCCCAGTTCTTGCATGGCCAGCATACTCACCGGACATGTCACCCGTTGAGCATGTTTGGGATGTGCTTGACCGGCGTATACGACAGCGTGTACCAGTTCCCACTAATATCCAACAACTTCGCACAGCCATTGAAGAGGAGTGGACCAACATTCCACAGGCCACAATTGACAATCTGATAAACTCTATGCGAAGAAGATGTGTTGCATTGCATGAGGCAAATGGTGGTCACACCAGATACTGACCGGTTCTGAGTCCCCAGACCCCCAATAAAGCAAAAAACTGCACATTCCAGGGTGGCCTTTTATTGTGGGCAGTATAAGGTACACCTGTGCACTACCCATGATGTCAGATCAGCATCTTGATGTGGCACACCTGTGAGGTGGGATGGATTATCTCAGCAAAGCAGAAGTGCTCACTATCACACATTTTGACTGATTTGTGAGAAATGTTTGAGAGAAATGGTAATATTGTGTATCTGGAATGAATTGTAGGTCTTTAAGTCCATCTCATGAAAAATGGGAGCAGAAACAAGAGTGTTGCGTTTATATTTTTGTTCAGTATAGAATAAGCCCAGATTTTAACCTAAAAATTTTCCTCAAATGTTTATTCAGTGGAGATAAGTACAACCTCTAAAGATAGGCATACACCCGTTTTGGCAGTGTCTCCGGATCCCATGACAAATAATGCCTTCAGTACATCCTCCTCAACCCACACTGAAAGCAGAAGTGCTATGGGCTTTGCAAACGGTTTGCCGACATCACTCCTATACGTCCAATGATGACATTCACACCGTCTCCAGGGTGATGTTCCCTGACTCGCAGGGTCACTTGTGGTAAAGATAAAACCGCTTTTCTTGCGCGATTTGGACTCGCTCCATATATTAAAAGGGAGCTTCGTTGTCATGTTTGACGTAAGTATGAACAGGACCATCAAAAGAAAACAACTGGATGTGCATGTCAGGTATTGGGTGAATTATGAGAATGGCTCTCGAGTGCAGTCCTGGTTCTGGGATCACAGTACATGAGCCACTCCACCGCTGAAGACTTACTGGAGAAGTTTAAGGTAAGCCATTCAATAACATTTAAACTCATTAACGAACCCATGATTTTTAAATATCCATGGTTTATCTTTACATGTGTTTAAATGGGAGAACCATATTTATTGGTAAGCATATTTTAAAGATTTTATTGCTGCTTCATGGCTTTTGCTGCAAAAAAAATAGTTCATTGAGGAAATAGAATGTTTAAGTGTTGTGTAGCAACATGTACAGCTGTTGTACAGGCAAAAACTCTGGCTCAGTCCAAAGGAGGTGGATATAGGAATGGCTGTCATCAAGGTGGGACTTCTGTGAATTCACTGGTATCTTTACATACAAATGTATCAAACAATTGTGAAGTAAAAAATATGTGAATAACATGGAGTTTGAGCTGGTTTGATATGTACAGCTGAGGTAGTGTTAACCTTGGGCTGAGTGTGCAGAAAGATTCTGGAAATTTGACAAACCATCTTTTTGTCAGAGACAGTCAGGAGCCAAAGGCAGTGGAAGTGACCTTGGTGTCCTTCAGATTAAAAAAAATTGCCAGATTGTGCTCTCAAAAATGTGCAAAAAGGCCTTGGATAAATGCCCTCTGAAGTACTCGATTGTACATGAGATGACGTGCTTGGACCCAAACAAAATGCACACCAGCCAGATAACTGCCAGCAGAAAAGGAGAAATCTCATGCAGAAGTTTGCGCAGGAGAATCGGTTGGCAGGCAGGATATCTGCTGGTAAATCATAGGATAAGAATAGGATAGTTCAGAATATTATTTTTAAATTATGCTTTTCTTTTTTCACATCTAACTGAATCAGGGACGGATTACAAACCGGGTTAGCGGGGCCGCTGCCCAGGGGCCCTTGGGGTGCAGGGGGCCCGTGGGCCCCAAGCCCAAAACAATTTGCAACGCTTATCAGCAATGTATTTTCGTTTGTCTATTTTAGAGGGCCTACATTCTTTGATCCTCTGCCTACAAGGTCCCCTGACCCTATAGGGAGGGTGTTTGGCTGCCAAGGGCCCTTGACTTGTGGTGGTTGTGGTGGTGGTGCAGGTGGTGGTGGTGGGGGGGGGCCTCGCGAACGTTTTACCCAGGGGCCCACACAACCCATAATCCGTCCCTGAACTGAATAGTGTTAACACGTAGATTTTAGCAGTATTTAGAAGACCGACTCTTGGTGTTTGAAAAGAAGCATCAGCCCAGTTATATTTTCTTTGATGAGCCTAGAGATATCTCAAGATTAAATTAAAATGATTGCACATTTATGGTATCATAGGAAAATTGGGTTATAAATCACTTTCCTATTCTACATGTGATTCTGTGTATTGACATTGTTGATCTGCATCTAATCTACTGTAATTAATGTAATTACAGGTGATGCAATATCCCAGCAGTCTGATAATCACCTGCACAATGAGGCAAAAGGCTTGGATTTTATATCCTTCATTCCTTCAGCACCATCCAAAGTTGATGTCTTTTTACATCAAAAAGTTAGTGGGCCTTATCCTGACCTCTGGATGTTCTGCAAGAACTTGCTGCTGCTGTCCTATGGGCAAGCCGAAGTGGAACGAATAGAGGTGGAGACCTGCAACTTATCAGAGGAAACAGTTGTTGCACAGAGGCTTATATGCGACCATGTCAGAGTGTGTGGGGGAGCAACCAAAGCGCCTCTGACCAAAGGTGAAAGATGAGCGAAAAGCAAAAAAGAAAACTTGAGGAACTCAAGAGGAAGAGAGTCTCACTGGAAAGTGTATGTGAGAGTTTACAAAAGGATGCTGAGCACATGGCAGAGGAAGCAGAGAGTGCTGCTGGAACCAAAAGGGCAACATTACTTACCAAGTCCAATACTCTGAGCCGACGAGCGAAGGAGGAGAAAGAGCAGTTGGTGGTCTTAAATGCAGATACTGAAGAATAGGCTACTGAACTGTGACTCCTAACACATCAAGAGTGAATCGGTGGAAACAAAAATATTTAGGTTCTTTGCATTTTTGGAGTATTTTACTTTCTGTGCCTGTTTGTACATTGTTCACAGCCATAATACTTTATAATTACAAGGTAGTTTTATGTTAGAGCTCTTGCTCCAATAAATATGTGCCTTGTAATTAACTAAATTCTAGGCTATTCAGTTTTTTTTGCCCTCGTGATGGTCGTGGGTTGTGAAAAAAGCCTTCTTCTTAGGGGTACCGCTGGGGCCAGCCGGGCGTATGTCGTGGCTTCAGTGAGTACTTATGTTTGTCATGCTGCCTGTGTACTTTATAGCGGCACAACATATTTCTGCAAATTGCATGCGTCAAATTGTCTGTCTCTCTTAAAAAATATGAAGTGTCACCAAAATTTTAAACGGGGAATCAATCTCAATGAAAAATATTCGTCAAGTAACGTTTCTAAAATAATATAGACATACTAATAATTATATATTAATAAATCGGATGAACGATGCATCCCAAATTGTATCCGCTGCGCACTTCTTAATCAGGGCAATCGCATCGTGGAGGTTTCTGCAGACGCCCAAAAAGACTTACTTAAGAAAACTGTTGCATGATAATTTGTACCATTTTCAAGGGTGGGGGGCGTGCAGTAGATGCCCCCTTTATTTTTGTGCTTCTGCCGTTCAAACCGAGCAGCACTGAGTTTGTCATGGCACCTGACGCCAAATCTACTGCTTAGCTGCTACAGACAGAACTATCTTCAAATCACCACTAGGGGGTGTCAATGCTGCAGCTTCGTTCTATGGTTGATCTTTTTCAAAGACAGTTTTTTTTCTCTCTCTCCACATAATCAACTTAACTGATTAGCGTGCTTTCATAGTAATGGTTTTTAATCCGTGTTAATCTTCTGAACAATGACTAGTAAAGGTTCTATGAGGTTGTCCTACTTACTATGGATTTTAAGTTTTTTATCAAGGTGTTAAAACGTACCACAGTTGCCAGTCCTGTGTTTTATGTCTAGCAATTTGTACAGTTTCTTCAGTATAAACACATGCCATGATCTGTGAGAATCTCCTCCAGAACTCTGCATTTCCTCAAGATCTTTTTGTAATATTGCATCATGGCACTGCTCAGAACAACACAGATGGTGCATAACAACACAAGGGAGTACAAGACAACATGGTGCAGAAACAGTGCGATACAAAGCAGGACAAAACTGGATGATACGTGGTCAGTGGTGGATAAAGTGCAGTAACAGCTGTACAGTGCAGCTGCCGTGGAAATGACTGTTACAGGGGATGCAAAAGCTGCAGGTTTGAATTGTTTGGCGAATGAAGCTGTTCATGAATCTGCTAGTCAGTGTTTGTGGATGGTGGTCAGAGTCCTGGATTATAGACTGAACCTTGTTACTGTGGCAGTTAAAGTACAGCTGGTCAATGGAGGGCAGTTCAGTGCGAATGATGTTCTTAACAGACTTCGCAATGTACTGCCTTCCTGTCATGTGGCTCCACCATACCATAGTACTACTGTAAGAACTAGGGATGTAACGATACATTCAACTCACCATTTGATACGATTCACGATTCTGAGTTCACGATACAATTTTCTAATTTTTTGCAGAATGAGCTGCAGACAAATATATTCAAAAATATTCTTATATTTATCTTTCTGAACTGTTGACACTGTTGTGAACAGTGCAACTGAATTTGAATAAAATACTGTTGAAAAAAATCCCAAATCAAAATAAGTAAATAAAAAAAAAATAAATCAAATAAATAAGCTAAGGTTTGCATGTGCAGCTTTTTAGCGTGCTTTGCCCTTTTAATAATCTTCACTCAGCTCACGGTGGTGCCAGTGGACCTGTTTGTGTATGTTATCAGTCTATTACAATGTTTGCATGCAGTTTATGTCTTGTCTGTGCTTTTCTCGCTGTTTCCTCCTCGTTTGTGATTACCGGAAAGCTAATATGCTGCCACACCGCCAATTGAAGATCGGGGGGTGCGTCCATCCATCCATTTTCTGAAACCACTTAATCCCAACTGGGATCGCGGGGGAGACCGGAGCCTATCCCGGGAACAAGGGGCGCAGACAGGAACCAAGCCCAGGCAGTCACCTACACACCGCAGGTCGCACACACTCACACAACTACAGGGCCAATTTAGACTCACCAGTCAACCTATCCTGCATGCTTTTGGACCGTGGGAGGAACCTGGAGTCCCCGGCGAAAACGGGGAGAGCATGCGAACTCCACACAGAAAGGGCCCTGGACCGAAGCCAGCACTAACCACTGTGCCGTCCTCAGTTTCAAATTCATTCATCATCTCGCGTTCGCTCAAAACCAAAAACTGACGTACGATGTCGACGTGATACGCAGTGACATCTGACGTCAAACTCACATTGTGAAATCAAATGTAATATTACACCAGTTTTTCTGTTAAAGTACTGTGAAGTACTCCTACAATAGTGATTCATTTTCCACATCAGCCGGTTTAAATCTTCATGCATTTGCACCGATTTTTAACTGATTTGTGATTCATCATTACATGCCAGGGCCAGCAGCTCTGCATGGCTCGACCCTCATAAACATTCTCCACACATGCTGTTCAGGCAGTGGCCACAGAAATTCCCCCAGTGAACTTTATGCTTTCTGTCGGAGAGTATGCTGTGTTCTGGCCTTAAACCCTGCATACTACTTTGCAGACTTTGATCCTCTTAACAACAATTGGCATTTCTGGTGGCTGAATATCCATCCATCCGTCATCCAACTGCATGCTTAAAAGCTGTGAATAATAGTAATAATTCTTAAAATTGCAACTATCTAGAATTTCAGCCTAGTTACTCAGCTAAATTACTATTTAAACCTAGAATAATTTCTATAAGGGGCGGCATGGTGGTGCAGTGGTTAGCACTGTCGCCTCACACCTCTGGGACCCGGGTTCGTGTCTCCGCCTGGGTCACATGTGTGTGGAGTTTGCATGTTCTCCCCATGTCGTTGTGGGGTTTCCTCTGGGTACTCCGGTTTCCCCCCACAGTCCAAAAACATGCTGGGGCTAATTGGAGTTGCTGAATTGCCCGTAGGTGTGTGTGTGTGAGTGGATGGTGTGTGAGTGTGCCCTGCGATGGGCTGGCCCCCCATCCTGGGTTGTTCCCTGCCTCGTGCCCATTGATTCTGGGATAGGCTCCGGACCCCCCGTGACCCAATAGGATAAGCGGTTTGGAAAATGGATGGATGGATAATTTCTATATGTGTGATAGAATCAAAAAATATTTTGTTTTACATATAAATCTTCACAAGGTGTATTACACATGGTATTCCCCAGACACCGCCACCCCAACAGATGCTTTGTTTGTTAAGACAATAGCTCAGAAAGTGGTTGATCGATCTTTTGCAGCTTTTACCAAGGTTTGTACAAGCCAAAATTAAATTTTGAAACGGATCCCTGCCACACCCTGCCCTCCTGAACCTCCCGTTTCCTCCCTAGTGTGGTATAACGTGCCATGCCTGTTCCGCGTTTGTTTTACCTCTCCTTCCTGCCCTTGTGTTACTCATTTCAGGTGCCTCTAGTTTGCTCCCTGCTTAGCCTTGTATAAATGTGCTTCTCAGTCCTGCCTTTAATGTTGCTGCTGCTGTTTGCCTGTGTGTTCTTCCCTGCTTATGATTCCCCCGTGATCCAGTTGTGATCCAGTTGTCTTCATATCATGTATTCAACTCTACTGCCTCAGTCCAGTATTATCTCTGACCATCATCTTATTGCGTTCAATATTTCCCTTGCTCAAAATATTAGCCCCCCGACTCGCTTCTATATGCCAAACGTACAATCACGTCAAATACAGCAAGTAACTTTATCGATAACCTCCCTGAGCTATCGTTTTCAACCAAACTAATGTCGAATTCTGCTGAACTTGATAGCATTACGGATTATTTAGCATCTATGCTTAATTCCACTAGAGAAAATTGCTCAGTTAAAAATAAAAAAGGTTGTACGAGGTTTACTTTGGGCCTCCGCCGATGCCACCCATTGTCTTACCATGTGAGCGTCTCAGGGACTATGCCCGGTGCCTAGGAACATAGTGTGTACGCCCCTCAGAGGGTAGACCGGTACCTGTCATCAGCGTGTGCGAACTCCAGAGGTGTAGTTTTGGTATCCACCTAACTTAACTTGGGCAGTCAAGTTTGGGACCCGGATAAATAAATGGGATTTAACCCAGAGGCTGCAAGATAGTATTTACCACCATAGTCCTAATAAGGATAGAAGTCCAATCTGGAAAGTTTATGAAGAAGTTAGCAAATCAGACAGTCATAAAGTAATCGAAACAACATTTATTAAAAATACTACAATATACAATTATTGACATGTGGACACATACTTGTAAATACATTTGGACAAATACAATATTAAACAATCACATTCCTCAGCTGAGAGTGAACAAAGTTCTGTGGAAAGTATCTGACTACAGATAGACTTTCACCCAGTTCTCTGCGGGAGCTCTGATTACAGAGTGACTCCCCGACTACTTCTGAAGCCCTTCCTTAAGTATCCAGACCAGGTGATGGCATGTTTCTGAAGACTGACTAATTTCGGTCAATGGTTAATTTTAGGGGCATTGCTGACCTTGGTTCTCAAGTCCCCAGCCAATCAGATCACTTTAGGGGGTGGTTGTAATTCCCTTGTTCTACCATGAGAGAATCTCTCTCAGTTTGGTGGGTTGAGCCGAAGTTTCTGTATTTCTCTTAGGAAAAGCTATACTGCCTTAAATCTGAGAGTATAATACTCCTCGTCTCATGCCTATTCAAACGAGACCAAACATGCGTGTATTTGTCCCTAACATCTATGTGTGCTGAGTTATCCTGTTTATAGTGGAAAAGGTGTCTGTGTCTGGAGGCTGACAGCTGTTGTTGCTGTGGATTGATTGTGGAACTCTGGTCACTCCGGGGGTGAAAGGTCTTGCTTTTTCTGTGCTGCTCCAGTTATTCCTATCCAGTCTCTCAGGAGCCGGCAGGCCTTTGCCTTCCTTAAAAGGGGTGGTTTGACGAGTTGAGTCCAGTCTTGCCTGGGCCAGCGGAGCTCTGAAATAGACTGATGCAGGCTGATCAGAGTTGGGGCCTGCAGGACCTATAAGTTTTATGTCCTTACAGAATGTAAGTGGCATCATACTAAACTAGTGGTGTTCGAACTAGCATGGAAAGAGGCTATGGGTAGCTACAAAAAGGCTCTTAGTGCCGCCAAATCATCTAGTATCTATCAGAACTAATTGAAATAAACAAAAATAATCCTAGATTCCTATTTACTATGGTGTCCAAGCTGACTAATAACCAGACCACTGGTTATTTTCCAGTGACGACTTTATGAAACTTTTTGACCAAAAATATGCTCAATTAAACAGAACATTTTGAATATTGAATATTGGTTAACCAGTCAGAACTGATGTACTTAATTTTATCTTCAAATTCATCTACTTGTATGCTAGACCCTGTTCCATCAAAATTATTCAGCGATGCTCCCAGCATTGATTGAACCGCTACTAGCAATAGTTAAACTAAAACATATAATCATATTACCCCAATTTTATCTTCACTGCACTGGCTGCCAGTTAGATTTCGTGTTGACTACAAAACACTGCTCTTAACCTATAAAGCTGTAAATGGTCTTGCACCGCAGTATGTGAGTGACCTCATTTGCGTTCCGAATCATACACTTAGATGACGAGATGGAGGTATTCTATCCGTACCCAGAATAAAGAACATTACCTTTGGGGGAAGAGCATTTGCTCATAAAGCACCACAGCTATGGAATAAACTTCCTATTAGTGTTCGGAACTCAGACACAATCTCTGCTTTTAAGTCAAGGCTTAAGATGTACCTCTTTCGCCAGTCTTTTGGATAGTTAAATCTTCTTTTCTAAGGTGAATGGGAAATCTGGAGGTTCATAGTTATTTGAGATTGAAGGGGAAAGGGGGGATTGGTGCTGTCGTCCTGCCACTCTCGCCGATCACTTAAGCTGTGGATGGGAGGTGGCTTGACGCCAAAACCTCTGTAAACCCTCATGCCTGTGCTTCCTTCCAGGTCACTCTTTTAGGCAGGCTGTCATAGTTGCTTTAGTCCTGCCGGTTAGGTGTAGGGCAATAACTCTTCTCCATCTTCTCTTTTTCGAGCTGATACCGAGCCGACTACACCGTGTGAACCCGCACCTGGACTCCTGGATATAACTACATGAAACCAACTGGGACTTTATAACTATATGAACTCTAATGAATGTCAATGTAAATGCAGTTTCATGCTCCTTGGTCGCCCAGAGGAGGATGGGGTCCCCTTCTGAGTCTAGGTTCCACTCAAGGTTTCTTCCTGCTAGAGGGAGTTTCCTTGCCACTGTCGCCTCAGGCTTGCTTGGTGGGGTTCTGGCCGGTTAAATGTAAAGTGCTTTGTGACAATGCATGTCGTTAAAAGCGCTATATAAATAAAATTGAATTGAATTGAAGTGCTTCCTCAGATTCATTTTTAAATGTTCTCCAGCTAATTTCCACTATGGCCACGAGTTCTAGTATTTTAAATTAATATTGAAATGGTCATTTGGCTGAACAGCATCCCGACCTGTTAGAATCTTATATACCTGGATCATGTCCCCCCATAGTCTCCTTTGCTTGAGGCTAAACAGATTCAGCTCAGCGAACCTCTCCTCATAAGACATTCCTCTAAGTGCAGGAATCATTCTAGTCATCCTACGTTGCACCTTTTCCAAGGCAGCAATGTCCTTCTGAAGGTATGGTGACCAAACCTGCACACAGTATTCTAGGTGGGATCTTACCAAGGAATTATATAATCGTAGCATCACTTCTCTTGACTTACATCTCTAGGTGTGTGGAGTTTAATCCAACATCCTTTTGCCTTTTTTTAATGCTTCCCCACACTGGCAAGAGTGGGACATGGAAGTATCAACATACACACCGAGATCTTTCTCGTAATCAGCTACCTTTATTTCAGTGGAACCCATAAAATATCTGTACTTTACTATATTTACTATATTTCTGCTCCCTGCATGGATTACCTTATATTTATCTATGTTAAATTTCATCTGCCACGTATGAGCCCAGTCGCTAATTAAATCCAGATCCTGTTGTAGCCTCTCTGGACATGAGACATGATCTAACATCAATCAGAAGATACCACACCAGCAGATAATGATTTCTGGAATAGTAAAGTTAAAGGTTGGCTAATAATACCCCTCATCTCTTTTAAAACTATAGATAAGATGCCATCAGGGCCTTGCGATTTATTTATTTTGAGCTTAGCTAGGCTTTGTACCACATCAGCCTCAGTTATACATATATTGGTCATAGACATCGTTGTATTTGTACTAAATGGTGGTAAGCTATTCTACTGTGAACAGCCATTGTAAAATAATCATTAAACTCATTTATATCAATTTCATTTTCAATTATAAGGCCCTTACTATCCTGCAAATGAGTGATTTTCAGCTTTTAGAGCTCTTTCGGAGTTAAAATATTGGAAGAAACTTTTAACGTCATCCTTATAACTGTTATTAACTAAACCTGTAGACGTAGATACTCCTGCTTTATTTTGAAATCATTAGTTAATTTCCATTTGTGGAAGAAAGCCCTTTTGCTCCTGACTTTATTCTTAATTTTCGTAGTAAACCACCTGTGACATCGCGTGCTGGACGAACAGGCAGGAAGCGAGGAATCAAGGATCCGGGAAACGGAGAGTCGGGAATGAGGGTTTATTGATGAAAACAGGTACCAACAGCGAGAGATTTCAATGACAGGACTGGGGAAACAGACTTGAATGTGGACTAAATACACAGGACTACTCAAACTGACAGAAAACAGCTGGTTACAATCGGGGCAGCACACATGGTTAATGAGGGGGCGTGGCACACACGAGGATCGTACAAGCAGGTCATGACACCAGCTTGGTTGCAGTTTCCTAGATTTAGTTTTTCTGGAAACGGGTATGAAGTTCTTTTGCACTTGCAACAATGTGCTTTTAAAAAATTCCCATGCCTCTTCCACAGTATTGCTATTTAACTCCATCCGATTTACAGTTTCTAGTTTCAGTCTCATACCATTGAATTACCCTTCCTAACATTGTATACTTTTGTTTTGGACTTGGTTGAAGACTCAGGCAGCAGGAGTTGCCCCAACGTTGGTATGTCCTTATCCATAAGGGGGAGTAAACGTTCTGGTTTCCCGACCTTATAGATGAAGGAGTTGGGGGATGTTGCCAGTGACCTGCCGGATTCCAGGCAGAACAGGCCTCGCTATGCCACAGCCCTTCAGAGACTGGGCCTTCCGTGCAGAACCTCTGCATCCAAATTAGACCAGTTGTTTAACAAAACCCTAAAATGGGGTTATTTTTCACATGGAACGGGACTTTGATTCAACAACCCATTACTTAGTTGCGGCAAGTACCCAATATCAAGTATAGCTGCAAAGAATCTGCCAGAGATTTTCAGAGAAGTTCCCCAGATGCATGGACTGGACTAAGGTGCGTCAGATTAAACAGGAGCCTGGTAAATTCTGTGAGCCCCACGCCAAGTGACTGATGGAAACATACTCCAGCTACAGTGAGATGGACCCTCCAGCGGACCGAGAGTGGGATTCCCTCTGGGAGCGACAACTCGTGCAGTTGCTGGTGGATGAGCTGCAAACAGACATCAAGAAGGACTTCCAACCTCACAATCATTTACCAAACCACTTCAGGTAACTTGTAAAGATGTAGGTATTGGAGTATTCACACATTCATTTGCAGTGTCCACCTCCTGTCCGGTAAATTTGGCAGGACAAAATTTGAATAACCAATAGGCCAGACTCATGAATGCGGCTGAACGAGTAAAGGTAGAACACTTGGCCAATCCTGTTATACAGTCCTAGTAGATTGAGAACCACCTGATTGCAACTGTAGTTGGAATCAAGGGCTGAGCAGCATGGTGGCCTGGGGGACAATTATGAAAACACAGACCCACTGATATCCTTAAAACCCACAATCAAAAGAGGAGTCAGGATGGCCAGTGACATGTGCTGGCTAAATGGGGACAACAAAGAGAGAACAGAACAAGGCAGGGAGGGATTCTGACACAGGTGCCATGCTACTTTGTTTAAATATGCTGTAATGTTTTAGTGCAAGCCTTAGACAATGGAATCTCTGAATGACGCCGCAGTCTGGCTCTTTCTGAAGGTCCTATACTGTAACCGTCCTGAGAAGTTGTTTGCATGCACTTGCTGCCTTGACACTTGTTGATGTGCGTGTGCCCTGCTCGAGCAGTAAAGGGGAGATCACATGCAGAGCTGATTTTCTGTAGTTCCTTAGAATAAAAATAGAATATTCTCTTCAAATAGGAACACATGCTGCGTTTGATTATTTCACTCCAACTCGGACAAAAACGTCACGAAAAACATCACTTCCCATTAGAAACGCCTCTTTTATGACGTTAATGTCTGACAGAATCTTCTTGTCCGAGTTGCCCCTGTGACGTAATTTCAACATGGCGGCTTACACACTCAACATTAATTCTATTTTACAAATCCTTAAAAATGTTTATTTTGTTAAATTTATTATTATCCCATCCATCCATTTTCCAAACTGCTTATCCTACTGGGTCACGGGGGGTCCGGAGCCTATCCCGGAAGCAATGGGCACGAGGCTGGGAACAACCCAGGATGGGGGGCCAGCCCATCGCAGGGCACACTCACACACACCATGCACTCTCACATGCATTCCTATGGGCAATTTAGCAAGTCCAATTAGCCTCAGCATGTTTTTGGACTGTGGGGGGGAACCGGAGTACCCGGAGGAAACCCCACGACGACATGGGGAGAACATGCAAACTCCACACACATGTGACCCAGGCGGAGATTTGAACCTGGGTCCCAGAGGTGTGAGGCAACAGTGCTAACCAGTGCACGACCATACCGCCCATTTATTATTATTATTATTTATAATTATTAGTAATTATTAATGTAATTGCACGTGTTCGATTTAGAGAATACCATATTGTGACCGTAAACAGTATCCTAACATGCAATATCAGATTTTTACCAGACTTGTTAGTGTTTTTGGTTTGTTTGTAGTTTGTTTGCCTCTCGAAAAAAGAATATCGCTATGAATGTACTAAAATACTTTATAAAGCTTTTAATGTGGTTTGACTAGTTCCTGTTTCTTGTTTATTTGTCTGAAATAATAATCTTACTCCATAACTGCTAAAATATAAAGCAACAACACAGCAGCGTATTCATGGAGGCAGCCATGTTTGTTCCGAATTGTGCTAGCTTGAACGGGAGATTGTTGGATGTGATGTCACCCAATTTGGAATTTCCAAGTTCCGAGAGAAAAACGAACGCACCACAAGACTCTGGCTGGAAATTTCTACAATAGAGCCATTTAGTTATTTCTAGAAAAATATTTAGAGCCAATGACCTGATGTCATTGTAACACAGGTCACTGTCCGTGGTGCTGAATTCTCTACTTGATGGGCTGGTGCTGAATGAATATGACAGCTGGCCAACATGTCTGTGTGCTTCCACTGACTGGCACCCAGACATATAATGACTTTTAACAATGAGGAGGGAAACGTCCAGACAGGAAATTAGTCAACAGTAATTAGTAATCACATATAGTTCTCATTTATCATGATGTAAAATTCAAAAACCTTTTTTTTATTATTAAGGGATAAATGTAATTGAGTTTTAATGTATCCTTTCCGCTCTTAAAATCGCAAATTATTTCTGACTATTAATCTGCACATTTTAATAATTTCATTAATATTACCTAATTGGTTTGTCTTTTTTATTAAATTTTAAAACTAGCTGTACAATTGTTGATGTTGTTGCTGTTCTGAATGTCATTGGCCTGTTGCCTTACGTCTGTCTAAACATGAGTGAGGGGATGGATGCACTATTCTATGGGGGCCTCTGTAGAGAATAAATGATCCTAATTTTATATTGAGAGAGATGGTTAATTCCTTTTTAATCCATACTGCGTTCAGAGCCCCTGTTCTGCCGTTGATCACTGCTGCATATCATCCCCAAACCAATGGCCTGGATGAGAAAACGAATGATGACATAAAATGGTAAGTCTGTTTTTGAGGTTGTTTTAGAACTGTGTGAGACAGGCTCTATTCTTTTAACATTACATCAGGAATTACTGATATTATTGACAATCAATCCCTTAATATACAGTATCTCACAAAAGTGAGTACACCCCACACATTTTTGTAAATATTTTATTATATCTTTTCAAGGGACAACGTTAAAGATATGAAACTCTGATAGAATGTAAAGTAATCAGTGTACAGCTTGTATAATGGTGTAAATTTGATGTCCCCTCAAAATAACTCAACACACAGCCATTAATGTCTGAACTGCTGGCAACAAAAGTGAGATTAAAAATGATTTGTGGCAAGATCGGATCATGTGTGTTGAAGAGTTTCTTATGACTGACAAGTAGTTATTTAAAAACATATCTTGAAACAGCAAATTACATTGTTCTTAATGCTTTTAGAAAATGACTCTTTATAATGATCTGTGAATAATAATAATTTGCTATGAATGTTTTTCCACTTCAGCTTTCCACAATTATTCTTCCCGATGAGAAAAGCTACGGCACGTTTTTTGATGAAAAAAATAAAGTAGTTGAGACAATAAGCAACAACAGCTGAAAACATCTCCTAGTCACAGGAAAAACAGAAGCAGGCATGTGGTAAACGAATACAAAAGAGGTACCAAAACACAGTTTATCATGTTGGAGATGAGGCGCTTCTGTTCAACATGAGGAAGCGGGGACGGAAAGGAGGAAGAACGGAACCGGATTTTACCGGACCTTATGTCATCCAGGCAATATGTGGCAAGCTGGTTACACTGTCTAATTCTGAAGGGGCAACTTTAAAGAACAAATACAATGTAAACCACATACAGAAGGAGCCAAACTGATGTCCCAAGTCAGGAATCACACAAGGTGCCAGAAGAGTATAAGACCAGTAAACCTCCCTCTAGCGCAGAGCTTCTGACAATCGAGAAGGATGCTGACAGTTGAAAAAAAACTCATGTCTGTGTGTTATGAAAGAATATCAATAAATGTTTCCGAAAGGGGATGACTCATTTGGTAATTATTTACGGCTTATGTTATGGCTGCCAATTTACAGTCTTTACTGAAGTCTGACTTCTTTTGAGTCACCTTTAATATAGATTGGACACTCTCTATGCAATGTGCAATACTTACATAGATGGTAAATGTTTACCTGCTTGCACAGATGGATGATTAGGTAATTAGTGTAAGTGTGTGTGTGTGTTCAATCGCATGTATGTCCAAGGTCCATAGTAAATAATATACACTGATCAAGAGATGCCCGAAAGTGGATAAAAGAGGACATTAGTGGGTGTATCACTTAGTGTAACGCGTGCAGGAAAATGAGCAGGACTGCAAGCCATATAATGACCCTTGTCTAGCTCTTAATACAGTATGCATACAGTGATGTATCTACAATGGACAGCTACTATGAGCAGATAGCACAGTACAGGTGCTTATAAGATCTGTATGCTATTTCCATCCATCCATCCATTGTCCAAACCGCTTATCCTACTGGGTCGTGGGGGGTCTGGAGCCTATCCCGGAAGCAATGGGCACGAGGCAGGGAACAACCCAGGATGGGGAGCCAGCCCATCACAGGGCACACTCACACACTATTCACTCATACATGCATACCTACGGGCAATTTAGTAACTCCAGTTAGCCTCAGCATATTCTCAGCATATTCTTGGACTGCGGGAGGAAACCCCACGACGACATGGGGAGAACATGCAAACTCCACACCCATGTGACCCAGGCAGAGACTCGAACCCGGGTCCCAGAGGTGTGAGGCAACAGTGCTAACCACTGCACCACCATGCCGCCCCCTGTATGCTATTTCATTCTATAAAAAGAAACTTACTGTACTGTACAATAAAGTATTTCACCACTGCTTCTTCCTCAGCTCCCACTGTTTGCTAGCACATGCATCTTTTGATTTCTTAGTGCAATCTGTGCTTTATTTTTTTTTTGTGAAATGTAAGTGCAGTATCTGTTTATTAAGTGCTGTGGTTTAATATGTACATTATTATTTCAGTACTGTGTATACTGTCCTTAATGTCTTGCCTCTCTCGTATAACTTGAGATATGCCCAAATTGACTTGCAACAAGTGGTCCTGGTTCCAAATGCGGAAGGCGATGGATACCTGTATTTTATATGCTGTAGTGTGCTGGGTGTCAGACATTGCAATGCACCTTGCTTTGATCTTGACCTGTTAGATCAGAGGGAGGTAATCTTATCCAGAAAGGGCCACTGTGTATGATGGTTTTCACTGCAACTCTCTGAACAGCGAACCTAACAGTTATCCCAATACCTTGATCTTGCTAGCATATTTAAATGTGTACCTATTCAGGAATAGAGTGGTGAAGGCATTCAGAGGAGGACTGATGATTATCAGAGGGAACAAAGGGGCTGGGTACTTGTCAGTATCCAGTAGAACCACCAGACTCCTACACTGAATGGTTCTGGATGTGGCACAGACGTTAATCCCTCTGTATTAGGGGATCCGTCTCCAGTTTGTACTCTTCTAGTTAATAGGTAGATTATCAGGCAGTTTTTCACCCTAGTCCAGTACTCATTGACAGCCTAATACACCGTGTTTCAGTTTGTCTTGATAGTCAATACATGTCACAGGATGTACATTACTCTGATGGGCAGGCCCTCTTACATATGATGGAAATTGCAATACCTACTTTTGAAAGAAAATAGAAAAATTATTTTCCCACGGTCTACTAGCAGCTTTTAGATGTTAATTCTTCATAAAAATAATTTGACTTGATCCAATGTGT
This sequence comes from Brienomyrus brachyistius, assembly GCF_023856365.1. Classification (NCBI taxonomy): domain Eukaryota; kingdom Metazoa; phylum Chordata; class Actinopteri; order Osteoglossiformes; family Mormyridae; genus Brienomyrus; species Brienomyrus brachyistius. The sequence goes on along the minus strand of NW_026042434.1, from coordinate 156,013 downwards.
TTTTAATACAAACAATTACCACACAAAGCTGCTAGTTTCCTCCGGTTTCCCCCCGCAGTCCAAAAACATGCTGAGGCTAATTGGAGTAGCTAAATTTACCGTAGGTGTGCATGTGTGAGTGAATGGTGTGTGAGTGTGAGCTGTGATGGGCTGGCCCCCCATCCTGGGTTCTTCCCTGCCTCGTGCCCATTGATTCCGGGATAGACTCCGGACCCCCTGTGACCCAGTAGGATAAGCGGTTTGGACAATGGATGGATGGAAATAGCATACAGATTAAGCACCTGTACTGTGCTATCTGCTTATAGTAGCTGTCCATTGTAGATACATCACTGTATGCATACTGTATTAAGAGCTAGATAAGGACAGTGGGTCATTATATGGCTTGCAGTCCTGCTCATTTTCCTGCACCCGTTACACTAAGTGATACACCCACTAATGTCCTCTTTCATCCACTTTCAGGCATCTCTTGATCAGTGTATATTACTTACTATGGACCTTGGACATACATGCGATTGGACACACACACACACACACACACACACACTTACACTAATTACCTAATCAACCATCTGTGCAAGCAAGTAAACATGTACCATCTATATAAGTATTGTACATAGCATAGAGAGTGTCCAATCTATATTAAAGGTGACTCGAAAGAAGTCAGACTTTAGTAAAGACTGTAAATTTCTCAGCCATAACATAAGCCGTAAATAATTACCAAATGAGTCATCCCCTTTCGGAAACATTTATTGATATTCTTTCATAACACACAGACATGAGTTTTTTTTCAACTGTCAGCATCCGATCCAAACGGGATTCCCATTTCCTTTCTGTGGGATCCAACAGAACACGGGCTGACCATCAGTCAACATGTCTTCAACCGTGCAGGACAGGACCCAGTCCAGGCCAAAAAAATGTAAGGAACATGCAGCTGCAGCTCACACACAAACACAGTCCACAGCATCCAGAAAAAGGTCAGGCCTTTTTCTTCTTTAGCTGACTCCGCCCAGACCTCGCCCCCTTTCTGGGCGCCTCGCACTATGCCTTTGAACTGGCCCTGCAGCTTGGCCCGTTTCCTGTTTCCCAATGCAAGTCATAAGATTCACCCGTAAATGATATTTTGAATCGGAACGATATTTATTACTATTGTTTAGATTAAATATATAACGGTTTAATGATTGAATATAACTTGATATTGTTGTTTGTGTTGTTTAGTTTGAGGTTCTAGTTTCTGTCTTTATCCGCTTTCGTTTCAGTAGGCAGCTGGTTCATCCCAGGCTCAGGGTCTCTCTGCTCTTCATCAAACCCACACCCCCAGTTTGGGAGCACCCTCTCCCTCTCCTCCCCCCACGGCTGTGACTGTTACTCCTCCTTGAGGAGTAACTGCTCCGCCCCCTATCCCAGCCCCTATACCCACAGGAGTGCATCACCCAGTGAGCCGCCGCCCTGCCTGTCCCCTCACACAAGCACACACTGAAATCATGGTCCTAAGCTCTCTGTGTGGGTCACCACGATAGTACAGCACACCGACGATTACCCTCTGACTGAATCAGAATCAGCTTTATTTGGCCAAGTATGTTCACACATATTGGGAATAGTTAGACATTTAATCAAAATAATTAAGACAAGACATAAACATACAGTTCTGTTGATATGCGACGCATATAACCTCTGCATTCACAGCACTGCTTCAGTTATCGAAGAGCAAATTTCCAAAACTCACTCAGTCCGATAACCTAAAGTAATAAGTCATAATCCTCTTCATACGTTGCAGTAATGGGAATGAAATCTCACTCAGTGTTTATGTAATGGAGCAATGGAATTTCGTGAAATTTCCAAAAGTCCACAGAAATATTTAGAAAAACATTCCTGCAGACTGAGTTTTTGATATTTGCTTTTCAATTAACACAATTTTCTTCAGTCTGAGGTTTAACAGAATTCAGCCATATGCTGTTCAAAAAAAACTACACAGAACAAAAACAGAATGGACTTTACATCTGTCTGAAAGGAAAGTTGACACAGGCTGCAGCAGTGAACAAATCAATCAATGTATTAAAGTTAGGCATTAAGTAACTGGAGGCAGTATATACATAACATGATAACATGCCTTTTCTGTATTGACCATATTAAGGACGCTGTAACACTGCCCACCACATACCTGCTTCATTTATTGTTTTATACTTGCAGCTGCTTATTCAGACAGCTCGTCTACCTGTCTGTCCATGTTGCCCTCCCATGACAACTGGTCCAGCCTACAGGTGCCGTCCCATTCCGGCATGTTACCCATGAGTCATAGCGGCACCTCCGGGAGCAGCTCCAGGTGAGCCCGTGCCTCCCCTCCCCCACCTGTCCCCATGCTGAGTCTCGGGCCCCCGTCTTCCCTCTTGTTCTCGCCTATACCCACATCCTGGCCTGTGTCTGCATCGTCTCACCTCGTTAACAGGACTTTCGCCTTCTTCTGTCCTGATCCATTCAGGCCCATCATTCTGGGACATGCTTTGATTTATTTCGCCATAGTTACTCTTTGTTTTCCTTTGTACTTTGCACTCTACAAGTAAAATGAATAAAAAATAGGCATTATTTTGATATTGTTTTAGTACAGTGACACTAGTATATTTGTTGTTGTTTCCAGGCAACACTGCATGCTGATTTAACGTCTTTCCTTAATCTCCACCCCATTGCTCACACACAGCCAGTATCCCAGTTTGTGGTCAATGAGCTCCTCCTCACTCACCCCAGTCTCCTAGTCCAGTGGAATGTCCAACAGCTTGGGCTCTCAGTTCCTGCGTGTCATGCCCGGCTCGTCCGCTCCTCCTGTGTGCCACGCCCCCTGATTACCCACGTGTTTTCTCCCGATTTGTACCCAGCTGTATCTAGTTAATTTGCTCAGTCCTGTGTATTTCAGTCCGTGTCTTACCTGAGTCCAGTGTCTGTCATTGATGTTTGTATGCGTGAGATGTTTCCCCGTCCGCGCTTCCTAATTAAACTCCCGTTTTTGCCTGTCCGCTTGCTCCTTGCACGCCTTGCCCGCACGATCGCCTGCCTGCTTGTACCCGATCGTGACACTGCGCAGCTCTACAACTCATTACCCAGGGCTCTCGCACCCGGCCACAGTGCCCCTCTCAGGCTCCCCGCTGTATGACAGCACTGCCCCATCGGAAGTTCATGAAGCCTCACAGTACGACGCCTCTCCCCACGCGCGCTTAGCCACCACCGGGACTCCCATCACTCCTCCTTCCCTGTAGGGCGGCGCACTTCCATTATTATTACAGTTTCTACTGTCACTCTGTTGCTTTTCCTGGTGCTGGACTTTTGACAGATAAATACATTATTTGTTGCATTCAGTGACAAAAGATTGGTCTGTTTAACACCCTCAGTCTCCACCCTATGAGCCCCTTGTTGGCGGCAGAATCAGGAAGATGTCGGAGAAAGCAGAGGTAAAGTGAATAGTCACCTCGACAATAATGTGGAAACCGCTAATGGTGATCATGCCTGTGTGGGTGAAATGGATCACCACAGTATAAGCGGATGATGATTATAGACGATTTTTCCCTTTTTCTTTATGTCTGTTTACCATCTAATAGGCATTTTTTTTCTTTGGGATGCGTCTAGGTCAGATACGACCAAAATATTTTTCTCATTTCAGAAGTGAAAAAAAATATTGCTCTCAGATTCTGTTCAGTTGTAGTTTTTTAAAATAATGTACCTTGATTTGTGTTTGTTTAAAATGCCATTACCTGTTGCTTACTGGGCCGCTGAAAATGTCTGGCCCAGCTAAATTTCTTGGTTTAAAAATCTGGCCCAACTACTTTCCAGACCTGGACTAGCCCTACTGAATCATACACTAATGTTATTCTGTTATGTGGGCTGTTGTGATAGGGAGATTTGCTGGATGCTGCACGACGGGTGGTGTCCCTGCTGCAGAATGCCCTGTCTGAAGCAGCACCTAGAGACAGTGAGGGTTGTTGTTATCACCTTAATATTGTATATACGCAATCTGTTATTTCTTAACTAATATAATTGTAAGGTATTCTTCTAATATATTGTGCACAGCCAACAAAAAAGAGAAAAATGCAAAACCAAAGGAAGGCTTTCTTTTCTCTTAAAAGTCTTTTTTCTAAACCAACTGAGAGTCAGTTAGAGGGGTGTTCATTATCAGTATTGTTGCTGGCATTTCTGAAAATGTGCCAATTTTAGTCAAGTGGCTACTTTTCAAATGCAGTCCCTGGCCAAGATGAAGAAAGTTCATGAAGACTACATGATAATATTAAGCACTGACATAACAAACAACATTTTTTACATGCAAAATATACAGGAAATATACACTGCAACAGGCTAGGATAGACAAATAACCAAATACACTTGCAAGCCTGACCACTTTAGACCCCAGATTAGAAAATTGGTGAATGAGCATATATTTTTTCCAAGTTTTGTTTTGCTTTCAAGTTCTCACAAATAAAAAAAAAAAAAAGATTTTCCCACTATAGCCAGATCCAGTTTCTGTGGGGGGCGGGGGGGGGGGTGACAATTTGTAGTAATAACTATTTCCTGCTGAAAACCACTGGTAAACTATCCACATGTCTCTGAATATCTGTGAGTCCCGAGACCTCCATGACAGATAGATATAAGTTGCTAGTGTTGATCGGCAGGAAATCTTCTCCAAAGCCCCACCACCACCTCACACCAATCCACCCAGGGTTTACTCCAAATAAATTTGCTGGTAATACAAACCGGATCAACTTGTGGTTTGTGTCCACGTGTACTAGAGACAAAGGCCCTGGTACATTCTGCGTACAACACAGCCAAGACTTGACAACCTTTATATGATGCGCATGGAATCAACCCTATGCATGGAGGCTGCAACTCTTCTCCACCGAACCCTGTAGCCCATTGACTGCAGCCTGCATTGACTATCCTGTAGCCTGCATTTGGTAGATCATTCTTGACAGAAGAAACCAAATTGTCAAGTTCCCTAACACAGAGCTCATACTCTTTTATTCTTCTTAAGATTGTTCTTCTTGAAACACCCATCAGTGTGGCTATGCAAGGCACAGGAAGTTGAGTATGGAGCATTTCTTTCAAACATTGTTCTTCAATCAAAATCTTGGGTCGTCTATTGGTGGCAGCGACTTCCTGTGTGACACATGGGGCTGGACGTTCCAGATGTGCCCTCACAAGGTCAAAGAGCTCTTGCAAAGCCAGGGTGATAGCAGGAGGTACTTCAATGTGATTAGACAGGGCCTGCAGAAGATACAGCTCCTGATGACAAAGGAACTCCAGGTAATCCAAATTTAGTGGAGTCGCGCTGAATCCTATTTCTATTTTATGCAGAAGACTTTCGAGAAGGTGGTATCTGAGCTGTTCACAGAACAAATTATAGTTAATGAGGTGTCAAGATCTTGTCTCTGATCCACACACTAGGCCTACCATTCAAAAGTTTTAATTATGAAAATGAAATGTTTTTGTTTTGTGAGGTGCTTGTTCATGTATGATGATGTAGTGGCTGCTCTGTTTGACCGTGGTAAACCTTTTCACAAACAATATAAGTGAAGAAGTATGACATTAGATCTAAGGACCAGAGTATAATAAAGTTAAATAAAATCCATCAAAAACACTTACTCAGTGGAGATTCCAATGTAGTAGGCAGACAACTTTATGGCTTTAATAATGAGTGTATTTAGCAGCTACAAGGACAAAAGATATTATAAACCTCTCCATTTTAATGCTAATTTAATAAACATTAACAGATAGCACTTAAGGTGGTTTCGCCTATAGTCTGCTAACACTAACCCGAGAACTAATATCTGAGGAGCGTTCTTCCCAGGATTTGAATTTATTAAATTGGCTTTGTGATGTTGTATTAAGAAATTTTATTCACAATGCAATTTACCGTACATTGGCCCATTCTTTTATATACGGTAAGACGAAGCGGGAAATTCGAGCGAGCGAGTGCTGTGCAGACGCGAGCGCGTAGAGGGGATGGGTTTTCAGCACTCGAGCACACGCACGCGCGTGGTTCGACTTTTGGCCCTAATTTAACGGCGAGCGGGTGAGTGAGTGCTGTGCAATCGCGAGCGCGTAGAGAGCATGGATTTTCTGTTTTTATGCGCACGACTTTTGGCACTAATTTAACGCCATAGAAATGTGTGTTTAAAAGGGGAGGAGATCGGGTTGCAGCGCTGGTGTGAGCGGTTTCTCCGGGCAGTTCGCTCGAGGCTAACGTGGCTTTGGGAACGTGGTGTACCCGTCACCCATGCCAGGGAAGAAATCAAAACCGAAATGCTAGGAATATGGACTTCATCTTACGTCAAGCGTTTTCCCCTCCATTGACGCCCATAAAGAAAAGGCTTAAAGTCCATATTCCTAGCATTTCGGTTTTGATTTCTTGTCAGGTAAGTCTTTATGGCCAGATACATTCGCGAGAAATTTGGTGATTTGTGGTGACTGTTTTAATACATTAAGTTGCGTTACGCATTTTCACATTAAGCGTTTTAGAATGTCCCGTGGCAGGTATCCCCTTCTATTGCCCTAGGGAGGGTTGTAACCCTCGTCTGTATATTAATAAAGAATAATCCTTCTATTCCTGTCTCATGTATCTGGACCTCCCCAGCAATTTAACGAAATTTGGTGGCAGCGGTTACAAGTGAACCCGTTTAAGTTTAGCGCTCATACTTCCGTCCATATGTTTAAGACCCACCTTGGCTGACTTAGCTGACATGTCCTGATTTCATAATCTTCAAATTTGTAATCTTTTCTCCTTCATCTAACTCCATGTTTTTAACTTCTTGTCATTTTCTTGCCGTTTGACTCATAGAAAATTATCAGACTTAAATGACACGTCAGCCTGTGCAGACAGCGATTTCAATGTTTTAATAAATTGGCCAGCAGGTGGGGGCAGTGCTCAATTTCATTAATGCCATTCAGAAAACTTTCAGGCTTTATGTCTTAATGAACAGCCTAGAAAAGGACAAAGCATTATATTACTGATGCATACAGCAGATCCCCAACTCAGGCTGTGTTGCATATTCTTAACAGTGCTACAGTATGTTCACACAGCCAGTACAAACAAACTTGCAAGATCTAGACCAGGGGTCACCAACCTTTTTAAAACGGAGAGCTACTTCACGGGTACTGAGCCATACGAAGTTTGATATCAGTTTTAAACGCCCTCCTAAACATGTCTAAACTTCATGCATGATAAACATGTTTTAAATGCTTTTTTATATTCAATTTCAAATCTATATAAATGCAAATGTGATAGATTAGAAACAGGACAAAATTAAATTTTAGATGATGTTCGCTGGTGAGTTGCGCTATTTTATAGAACAGGTCCACGGGCAACTCATGTGGTCATTGGGGGCATCCTTGGGGCACCATGTTGGTGACCCCTTATCTAGACCTACCACATCAGGTAGGAAGGTGCCTATTTCTACCAACTATTCAGACCATCAGACCCAAACCATACATTCAGTCATGCACAGGCACTCCACCAGAGGGCTCTACATTCTGTCCTACATCTGCTCACCTGTTAGACCCACACTCAGTCTCCATCCTGATTTCTACCTACTACTCGGACTATCTCACCAAAACCAGTCCTGTGGCCTGTTCTATGAAGCGGGGTTACTGGCTTATTGGGGAAACTTGTCGGATTTCTTGATCGGGACCTTCAACTGCTCTGCCATAGAGAGCATCCTAACATGCTGCCTTACGGTCTGGTATGCGGGCTGCTGGTGGCCTCCTACCGCTCTGCCATAGAGAGCATCCTAACATACGGCCTTACGGTGTGGTATTCGGGCTGCTGGTGGCCTCTATGACTTTTTTTGTAGACAGTCCATCTGTGTGGTGCTGTTTGCACGAATTGTTTTGGGAAATGCACTTACAGTTTTGCAGATGTTAAGGGTGATTCCAGAAATGCATCAAAGCAACTGAGGAACTGCAATGTCACTGTACAGTTACTTATAATGGGCGCCAATGTAATGTGTAGAGTGGCAAATAAACTGATTCACCATTTACTCTCATGTACATCACTTAAAATGCTTGTTTTAAATGCAAATGTGTGAATGTAAATCTAAGCAGTAAAGCTACAATTTACATTCTGTTTGCATGGTGGAAAGAACATTTAATCTGCCTTTTAAGTGTGATTAGAAGATCTAATGCCTGTGTGCTTGTAATAAGATGGTCGCTGGTTCAAACCCAGCCACAGCACATCTCTGCGTCCTTGAGCGAGGCCCTTAACCCCCAGCTCACTGGGCATCACTATGGGTGGCTGCCCTTCGCAGACAACTTACTCTGTTTACTCTAAAAAAAAGAGAGCAAGTTGAGAGAGAAGTTAAGACAATTTCTCCACAGGGACCAATAAAGTATCAATTATTATTACTGTATGAGAGACTGTCTAATATCAGATAGATAACAGACTCATACTGTGCTGAGCTTGTCTGAGAGAGATGATTAGCAAATGCTCTCCCACAGTATCTCAGCACTCTGTACAAAGAACTTTATATGCTCAGTATCTGCTCCTGTTTATCTAATTGTTCTCATTTTAACTGGATGTTAAGGAGTAAATTAATAAACGTCATGTAAGTGCACATTAAAATGCTTTTTCACTGTTACTTAAGTTCCCATGTGAACAGCCAATCAGATCAGCCTGATGTGTGTCTCTCTGTTTCCTCTCTGTTTCCTGCCCTTTCATCCCGACCACGACCATGATCTCTCACTTAGCAGCAGAGCAGTTTATTCTAAACAGTGGAAGCACAAAAATGTTCAGACTCTTTGGTCTTCTCATTTTCATTAGTAAGGCCCTATAATATAAATTATTTTGGGATTTTAATATTTTCATTTATCTGTATGATGTGATCAGTGGAATTTGGCCATTTAATCTGCATCATAGTTAATAGTTATTTAGATTACTATTATATGTCTTATTTGATTATGATTTTTTTTGTTTTTCTGTTTTTGCAGACACTGCACTGACTACAGATGTTGTTCAGCCCAGTCACCTGATGAGGGTTCAGCTTGGAGACAGTGTGACCCTGACATGCTTCTGTCAAGGAGAAACAACTTTTGTTACTTTGTTTAAGCAAGCTGTTGGTCGGAAGCCCCAGCCCATGGCGAAAGCACTTCTCTACGTACCTGGTGAATTTTACAAGGAATATAAAAGCATAAAACGTTACTCCTTACTGAATGCAGAGGGGAGTTTTAACCTCACTATTTGTAACGTGGAGCCGTCAGATTCTGCAGTGTATTATTGTGCTGCTGTGTTTCTTCATGAGGTCACCTTCGGGAATGGAACCTTTGTCATAATCACAGGTAAATGAGATTCCAACTATTTTCATATTTGCTTTATTATAATGTCAGTAAGATTATTCCCTGCAAAATAATTTTGACAGTTTAGTTGTTTGTCAATATAAAATTAGCAAAGATACCTTATTGTCTGCTTTGTTCCATAAATGTTTTTCTAAACATCAAACAAAAATCATTCATTATTATTATTATTATTATTATTATACAATTTGTTGCATTTTGCTTGCTGTCAGCCAAAAGCCTAACCTTCTCTTTATACAGATGTTAATGTTACACATTGCAGCCTCTTTAAAACAAATAACATAAAAAAATGTTTGAGTTGTTATATACAGTATAGGACTGTGCAAAAATCTTAAGCAACAAAAGAAAATTATTTTTGACGTTATTTATCTGAGCAGTCAGTGTGTATTCACTCTGAAAAAAAAAATGCATGATTTAACATATGAACTAGGGATGTGCACCATTCAGAACTGATTTGAGAATGAAATTCTCAAATACGTATCCTAAAATTCAGGATTTTGAATAAATATATGAACTTGAATTTCAGTTCATTTTGTTAATCTGAATTACATTTGAATTGTGGTTGAAAACAGGTTGTGGCATTGAAATTTATATTTGAATTTAAAGAAGAAGAACGAAAAAGGGTTTGGATTCAAATTCAAGTTCATATACGTACTGTAGGTGTAGCTTTTAACTAAAATATGAACTTTAATTTAAATATGAATTATACATAAACACATTAACATTGTTATACATCATTGTTATAAAAATGTCGTTTTGTAAAGAATGAAATAATGCAACATTTGAAGTGTCACCTAAAATAATAATTATACTGTCATTTTGTGCACCATGGTGGATCTGCTCATAGGAAGAGCTGAGTGTCTCTCCTTAAAAGTCAGTGTTGGCTGCAGTGACGGCAGTTTCTAACCTAAGAAACGTCCCAAACACTTTTCCTGCATCAAAAGTCAAACTAGTCCCTATTCCTGCCATGAAAGGTTCACATAATGTCACCGATACCTGAACCAACCATGTTTATCAGAGGATGCCAACCCTTTGGCTGCAGCTTTCTCTGCACACGCTGAGAGAGTCTTCAGTGTAGCAGGAAAAGATTTCAGGCCAGAAGATTGCAAATTAAATCATGAAACCTTTGAAGATATTATGCTGAATAAATGTAATAATAATGAAAAATTAGCAATGTGTATTGGAATAAAGCATAATTGTATTTGCCATGACGTTTTGCTTTTCGCTGTAGTGCTATGGTTGAACGGAAAAACTTACTTTTGTGTGCATAAGAAAATAAATAGGAGGAACTACGAAACCAAGTAATTCCTTTTACTATGTATACTTTTTCTTTAATGTTAAAAGATAGACAAACTAGTAATGGGCAAACAGCTCTTCGGCTCTTGAATTAAATTATGCAGGTACTACAGCAAAATGCTCAAAAATACCAAAACACATCAAGAGCTAAATATGCAAAAACAATAAATACCTTCCTGTGGAAAAGGGGCAACATAAACCAAATGTAAAGTCACGAAAATCATGAAAATATAAAGTACACTTTACACACTTCATTTCTTTGAATTGAAATTAATTATATTCATCTACCTTCATACATTAATACAAGACATTATATGATTATAATGTTTGTTATTATCATATAATTTTTATTTAGGTATTATGTAGGTGCAGTTAATGTATAGTGTTACCTGATATATACTAATAAGCAGTAATACAATAAAAAGAGAGAAGAATGTCAGCTGTTCTCCAAGAAGTTACTGATTTCTTGGATGGCTAGAAGAACATCGATTCAGTTCCCAAAAATCTGTAAGAACAATTTTTGAGGATCTGTATTTTCCATTGTTATTCTCAAAGGGCTGTCATCATGACTATTTTGCTTTTCAGGTAAAGACTCCAACAGCAGGACTGTGGTACAGCAGCCTGTGTCTGACACATTGCAGCCAGGAGACTCTGTGAGCCTGCAGTGTACGATAGAGACTGGGAGCTGTGCAGGAGAACACAGTGTTTACTGGTTCAGACATGGATCAGGAGAATCCCTTCCTGGAGTCATTTACAGCCATGGAAACAGCAGTGATGAGTGTGAGAAGAGCCCTGAGGCTGGATCTCCTACACGGAGCTGCGTCTACAGCCTCCCCAAGGGGAACCTCAGCCTCTCCGATGCTGGGACTTACTACTGCGCTGTGGCCATGTGTGGGGAGATGCTGTTTGGGAACGGCACATAGCTGGATATAGATGGTAACACCCAGTGTGGGGAGATGCTGTTTGGGAACGGCACACAGCTGGATATAGATGGTAGCACCCAGTGTGGAGAGTATATCTGCTTCAAAGTTTTATTTAGCTTATTCTGCTATTAAGACATTTATTTCTTTTTTTAATGTAATGAATTTTCTAATTTAAGTGCTTAAATTAAATTACACAGATGTTAATTTAATAATTATCCATCCATCCATCCATTTTCCAAACCGCTTATCCTATTGGGTCGCGGGGGGTCCGGAGCCTAATTTAATAATTATTTCAAATATTAATATCCATCCATCCATCCATTTTCCAAACCGCTTATCCTATTGGGTCGCGGGGGGTCCGGAGCCTAATTTAATAATTATTTCAAATATTAATATAAATTGTTAAAATGCAAAATACTAGAAGTTCATGTTAAAAATGGACTATTTACAAAACAACTGCTGTAATGTGTTATCGATTTGATCTTTAACTAATGTAATGTAAGCAAATGGGAAATGTGTCTCTATATCATTATGCTGAAATCTATCTCTTTGTTACAGGCTTTCAGAAGCTGCTGGATCCTCTTCACTCTGGCTTGCTGATAGTTTTATCTTGCAGCATTATTCTGAACGTTGCTCTCATTTGTATAAGATGTAAACTGACCTGTACACACTGTGCAGGTACGCTGCCCGGCTTTATGCACTCAGAAGGACAAAATGTAGATTTTAACAAATTATAGAAATATAAAATTGTTTTATGATAGATAACATTTTCATATTAAAACCACTCTTGCAGGTAATACAGTTTTAAAATCCATTATTAAATCTCACCTTATTTATATAAACCTTTTTGTACTGTAAGATTTACATTTTTGTATTATATCTTTCATATTTTGCAAAATCTATTGAAATATACATGTTGTCACGGGAAGGTTCGGGTGGACAGGCGATCGTGCGGGCGGTGGTTCAGAAAACCAGGCTGACAAGCAGGATCGGGGTAATCGGGGTTTATTCGGGACAAGGAGACACGGGAGGCGAGGGACCACCAACACCATGTGCACAGATCACGTAATGACGGACAACGATCACAGGCAAGACTCAGACTTAAATACACGGGACTGATCACAGTAATCGGACATAGGTGGAAACAATCAGGGAAACACACGTTGGCAAGCAGGGGGGCGTGGCACACATGAGGAGCCGACGAGCAGGGCATGACAGAACCCCCCCCCAAAGGCGCGCTTCACCGGGCGCGCCAGGGAGGAGGCGACAGACGGAACACGGGAACCCGGACCTGGAACCAAACGGAACAATCACCGAAGCACAGGAAACAAAACGGAGACGCAGAACACGGCAAGGGACAAGACGTAAGACAGGACTTGACAAAGGGCAGGGAACGCAGAGAGACAGACTAGAAAGGGCGGAACAGAGGGAACAGGCGGAACAAAAGGAGCGGGAGTGACGGGAGGGAACGACGGGAAACCAGGAACCGAGCGGGGCAGAACAAAGGGACCAGGAACAGAGGACGGCGGGACAAAGGCAGGAGGCGGAACAAAGACAGGCGGGATAGGGGCAGGAAAGGGAGAGAAGGAGGGGGAACCAAGGGGAGCCCGTGGGAGCCCCAGCGGGCGACGGGAGGCAGCCGGAGGGGCCGCAGGCGGCCGGGAGGCCGGAGCCGGAGGGGACCTCGGAGGGGCCGAGGAGACAGGGCGAGGGACCCGCGGAGGGGCCAGGGAGGGAGCAGGAGGGAGCACCAGGGAAGGGGACGAGGGAGCTGGAAGGGGCCAGGGCGAAGGCCCGGAGGAGGGGGGAGCCGCCGCAGGCGGCGACGTCCGGTGGAGGGCCGGAGGTAGGGGCCCCGCAGGCGACCGAGGAGCCGCCGTCGGGGAACCCCCAGGCGACCGACCAGGCACCGGAGGGGGGAGCGAGGCAGGGCGACGAGGCATCGGAGGGGGACCCGCAGGCGACAGCCGACCCGGAGGGCCAGGACCCGCAGGCGCCAACCGAGCCCCAGCGCAGGCGAGGCAGGGCGAGCCAGGGGGCAGGGCGGGCGGGACCCCAGCCCTGCGTCTGTGTCCCCTTCCCCTGCGGGACACAGACAGGCCGACCCTAGGTCGGGGTCGACGCTGCCGGGGCGAGGGATCAGGGCCAGGGACAGGAGCGGGGCCAGGGACAGGAGCGGGGCCAGGGACAGGAGCGGGGCCAGGGACTGGAGCTGCTGCAGGCGGAGGGGGCGCCTCTGGAGCTGCTGCAGGGCGGTCAGGGACAGGAACACGGTCAGGGACAGGAGTGGAAGTCTGGGGGGGCGCCTGCCCGGGAGCTGCAGCAGGCGGCTGCAGAGGGGGCGCCTGGACAGGAACAGGAGCACGGTCAGGAACAGGAGCTGGCTGCAGTGGGGGCGCCGGCCCGGGAGCTGCAGCAGGCGGCTGCAGAGGGGGCGCCGGCCCGGGAGCTGCAGCAGGCGGAGGGAGCGCCGGGACAGGAACAGGAGCGCGGTCAGGAACAGGAGCGCGGTCAGGAACAGGAGCGCGGTCAGGAACAGGAGCGCGGTCAGGAACAGGAGCTGGCTGCAGTGGGGGCACCTGCCCGGGAGCTGCAGCTGGTGGCTGCAGTGGGGGCGCCTGCCCGGGAGCTGCAGCAGGCGGCTGCAGAGGGGGCGCCTCTGCAGGAACTGGAGCGCGGTCAGGAACAGGAGCGCGGTCAGGAACAGGAGCTGGCTGCAGTGGGGGCGCCTGCCCGGGAGCTGCAGCAGGTGGCTGCAGTGGGGGCGCCTGCCCGGGAGCTGCAGCAGGCGGCTGCAGAGGGGGCACCTCTGCAGGAACTGGAGCGCGGTCAGGAACTGGAGCTGGCTGCAGTGGGGGCACCTGCCCGAGAGCTGCAGCTGGTGGCTGCAGTGGGGGCGCCTGCCCGGGAGCTGCAGCAGGCGGCTGCAGAGGGGGCGCCTGCCCGGGAGCTGCAGCAGGCGGCTGCAGAGGGGGCGCCTGCCCGGGAGCTGCAGCAGGCGGCTGCAGAGGGGGCGCCTGCCCGGGAGCTGTAGCAGGCGGCTGCAGAGGGGGCGCCTGCCCGGGAGCTGCAGCAGGCGGCTGCAGTGGGGGCGCCTGCCCGGGAGCTGCAGCAGGAAGAGGGAGCTGCGCAGGCATGGGTACCGCAGGCAGTGGCGGCTGCACCTGCGCTGAGTCCGCGGGCAGTAACGGAGGGAGCACCTCCGTACCGGCGATCTCCGGTCTCTTCCTCCTCCTCCGGCGCCTGGCGGTGGCGGGAGGCTGCGTGACGTCCGTAAAAACGGACGGCGAGAAAACGAACTCCGGCTCCGGGTAAGGATAGAAGGACTCTTCTTCCTCGTCCGTACTCGAGGCCCAGTACCTCCACACGGAGTACCGGTCCCGTGGGGTCGGTCCTCGGGCTGGAGTCCGGATGGGCTTCTCCGCGTCCGGAGACGGCCACATCCGGGAGAGCGAGCAGGCTCCGAGTCGGATAGTCTCCTGCGGGACTCTCCTCTGCCTCCGCTTCGTCTTTTGTGGGTCCGTCATTCTGTCACGGGAAGGTTCGGGTGGACAGGCGATCGTGCGGGCGGTGGTTCAGAAAACCAGGCTGACAAGCAGGATCGGGGTAATCGGGGTTTATTCGGGACAAGGAGACACGGGAGGCGAGGGACCACCAACACCATGTGCACAGATCACGTAATGACGGACAACGATCACAGGCAAGACTCAGACTTAAATACACGGGACTGATCACAGTAATCGGACATAGGTGGAAACAATCAGGGAAACACACGTTGGCAAGCAGGGGGGCGTGGCACACATGAGGAGCCGACGAGCAGGGCATGACACATGTTGCAATAAGTTGCATATCAATAACTTTTATTACCAAGATCTCCTTTATAGCAATTTTATTATATATGATATATGAGAACAAATGACACGTATCCAAACATGCACACTTAAATTGACAGAAGTCATTTTTACTTTCATTTTTGAGACAAAAAGGATGTTGATTGCTTGAAAATTCGGAATGTTATCTGACCACGGTATGATACCGTGCGAAATTAAATAATATATTGATGTGTTATATATTTTAAACAGATGAAAAGAACAGTGATATATCAAAAGTGGAATGGTCACGCAAGCAAGTATGTAATAAATATTTCAAATTACAAATCGTCAGTAAAACAAATGAACCTCAGACTGATTTCCATCCTGGGATCAGCATTTTAAGTGCTATTTGTGAAAATAGGTAATAGCAAACCGATTTGATCCATCCAATTCTGCCATCTTTGTCTCCACAGTGCCATGACGAGGACACACTGAATTACGCTGCCCTGAACCTTAAGAAGCCAAAACCCAGGAGACAGAAGAAAGACGGGAATAATGACACTCTGTATTCTGACCTCCGCTACAGAGATTATGAATAAAGATGCTTCTCATTCATGTCAGTCACACAGAGTGTTCAGGGTGTAGCTTTAATAATGTTCAGAGGAGGGCAGGGGAGCCAGTGCTTCTGAGACTGAATCACGGGATTTTACGGAGTACCGGTGCTGAGTTTGGTGTCAGTGTGTTTGGGGCGCATTTTTACTGGAAGTGCAAATGTTCAAGCCAGACTGGGGGCTGAGGGAGGGGGAGAGGGGAGCCACAGAGATTATTTCTTCATGGCATGGGGGGGAATAAGCGGCTTTAATGTTGTGGAAAGGCTGAGTTGCTGCAATCAGTTCTTTGATGTCACACATGCTTACTTGTCTCCCTTGTGTACCATGCTGAATGGTTTGGGGCAAACGCACAGGGACTGATCGATTATATTAAACAGATGAAAGAAACTGAATGAAAATTTCAAGTGTTCTTAAATTACGTTTTTCATTTAATTGTGTGTTCTGGATGTATTTTTGAGTATATACATGTACCTGTATATGTACCTGTATATATACCTGTGTCGTTAATAACGATGTGGATAATTAAGAAAGAGGAGTTTTGTTTCTTGCTCCCTGTCTTGTTACTTGGCTCACAAACATACACACACATAGACACACACACAAACATACACAGACACACAAACACACACACACATAGACACACACACACACAAACACACATGCACACATGCACACACACACACTGCTACGGCTCTGTAAGAACACTACCATGCTCTTTTGTGTGAGTGGGGTGGGGGGTGTTAAATAAGATGAAAATGACAATGGCTGTACTTTTGTTATGTCAGTTGTGTTTCTATAGTCATTGTATCATATTCCACAAGCTTTTTATTCTACAAGATGTACAAGCCAGTCAGTGTATTCAGTGGGGTGTTCAGGAGTCATTAGGTTCTGAAAAATGTCTTGCATTTAAAACATAATGTACTTTTGAATACTTAAGTATTTTTAGATGCAAATACTCCAGTACTTTAACTGAAGTAAAAAATTAACTGAAAAACTTTGAGTATTATTTGACGAGGAGTATCTATACTTAACTCAAGTAGTGAAGTTGTGTACTTTGTCCACCTCTGTCCAAAAGTGACATACAGCTGTAAGCTGTTTGGGTTTGTTTGTCTGCTGAGTGCTTCTCTGCAGTGCTGCAGATGTTTCCACTGGTTAGATGCAGCTCAGGAAGACTGACCCACTGACTGCACTGTGCTGGACTCACTTTGCAAAGAGTAAAAACCACACAGACAGAACAATATCTGCTTCTTGTAAGACCCTGTTTCCTCTCTACCTCACCCAGGTCACGCTTTCAAGTATTCAGCCTAAGTTATTTTATCCAAACAAGCCACCATTATTATTCATGCAGCTGGACATTTGACTGGAGCACATGATTGCTACATATCACTACTGTACATGGAACGGAATGTACAGTTTTCACAACAGAACTTTAGAAAAGCAAAATTCTCATCAGTCCACATCTCTAACCACCACACATCCTAGGGCTCCCATTTATAATGGTACATTTTTGTTTTATTCACATTCTTTTTCATCACACAGATAAACACCATCCATTAATCTTACAGCATGTATCCTGGTCAGGGTGATGGGGACGACATCACCTATATCGAGTGTGATTTAAGGCCAAGACCTTAAAAGGGAGAGTCAAGACTGAGGCTTGTTACAAGAGCAGTGGGGCACAAAACAACAAACAACATCATTATGAATGTAAAATAAATGGATGTATATATAAATATAGGGTAATAATAGAAACAAAAAATAAGAATATATTACATACAGAGGAATATTATAGGAATATTAAAATTAACTTATACACAATCCTTAACTTATACACAATCCTATTGCATGTAACATTATTGCTCATGTGCCAGATATTAGCCTCCCAAAGGAAGCTGCCACACAGGGCATAATGCACTGGCTCAATGCAACACTGCACATCAGTGAATAAGGAGGAACAATATTGCAGATCAGCAGCAGATAGAAACTGTATCAGAAGACAGTGAACAGGGGAAAAGTTCAATGAGCAGAGTGCAGATTATAAAGCCTGACTGCTGTGGGGCCCAATGACCTGCGGTACCGTTCTGTCACACGCCGGGTGTCTGAGTCTCTTACTGAAGGAGCTGCCCTTACGGGCCTCCATAGTCTGCTGGGGGGGTGAGAGGTGTCACATAAAATTGATGACAGCCTTGTTATCAGCCTGCTCTCATCCATCTACTCTACAGTGCCAAGGGACGCTCCTCCCTGATGATGAGAGGAGTCTAAGCATGTGGACATTTGGGATAATGTGAGTTCAGAACTGGATGGTCAGCTGTACGACTTCCAGTCTGTAGGCAGACTCATCACCTTCAGTTATGATGGCAAACACAGTAGTATCACCTGCAAAATTCAGGATCTTCACTGGAGCAGCAGTGATTTGTGTAGAAATTGAAGAGAAGAGGGAGAGCACAGAGCCTGGAGGAGCTCAGTGCTGAGGGTCAGCGTGTCTGATGTGTGCTGTAAGCATACAGATGTCCTGCATTTGTGGAACATTTTGTTTGTGCTGCTGTTTATATGTGTTGTTGACGCTGCAGTCAGTAATTTTCCACTAGCAGTCTCACCTCTGCATTTTACAGGAAGACTGACCGACTGAGAGCAGGGTGTTTGTGTCTCTCTTCTCAGTGAGCGAAAACCACACAACCATCAGGTCCTCAGCTCAGGCCCACTGCTTCACTAGAAAAACCACAAAGGGTATTTTTATCTAAAAGTGGGTGAGCAAGTGAGATGTTATTGACAGCATGAATTTGTCTACTAACATTTTAAATTCAAACCTAAAAAGCAGTATGTCCAGGATGTCAGTAATTACATTTAGTCAGTATGAACAATTTGGGTGCAATAATATAGAATAATGTAGAATTTTGCATAATTCAGTTAATACCAGTAAGATACCGATCATTAACACTATAAGGTCATGTTGCTGAATCTCATTGTTAAAGTTAAATGAATCTACGCATTTTTATACACACAAGACTGTGCTTAGTTCATCTTTCAGTCAAAATCACACAGTGAGGCAAATCTGACCATCTTAATTGTTTTTGCTTGTGTGGAATGGCATCCCATGCAGGCCTGTGCTCTGTGCTTCCTGGGACAGGTCCCACCCTCTCCAGACCCCGATGAGAATTAGTAGTCGCTGGATAAAAGATTGACAAAAGATAAAAATACAAAAGTCATTCTTGCTGTCTAACCTCTGATTACTGCATGACATTTCTGATTTCTGATAACTGATAAGTAGAAAATATGTTTAGTCTCTTGCTTGGTGGTAAGAAAAAAGGAGAACCACAAAGAGCACAGTCATTTTCAAGGTTATTTCTCACTGGTCAGTGTGAAAGGCTGCGTCATTAATATAACGCCGGGCTCAGCACAGTGACTGC
The DNA here is from genome assembly GCF_023856365.1 of Brienomyrus brachyistius. NCBI lineage: Eukaryota > Metazoa > Chordata > Actinopteri > Osteoglossiformes > Mormyridae > Brienomyrus > Brienomyrus brachyistius. The sequence goes on along the minus strand of NW_026042434.1, from coordinate 136,643 downwards.
ACCTGCGCTGCACTGTAGAACACAAGCCAGGCTGCAGACCATCAGCCCTGAAAGTTAAAACAGGACTCGTATGTGTGTCATGTGGTGTTTAATAAAAATTTACAGGACAGAACATAGTGGATTCAGTTTCCTTTGCTCTTACACTCCCAGTCCAAAGTGTGGCCACGACTGCTGTCAATGCATCTGTCTCTTTTTTCACCTTAATTTTTCACCTGTGTTATTCACCTTAATATCAAAAGGCTCCAAAGCAGTACAGTAATGCAGAACAAATATTGTAACTAACAAGGAAGTGGGGAGGTAATGGACAGAAGTGTTGGTTTTTGGTAACTCCACTCCTCTGACCTCCACTGTAATTTTAGGTTCCTTGGAACAATATTGTAAACCAGTCATCACACACCTAGGGGTTAAAGTCGACACCAACCTTAAGTTTGACACTCAGATAAGGTTAGTTGTCAAGTCAAGCTTTTTACAATTGAGGCAGTTGGCCAAAATAAAGCCAATTCTTTCTAGGCAGCACTTTGAGACAGTAATCCACTCTTTTGTCACTACTAGTTTGGACCACTGTAACGCCCTCTATGTTGGGGTTAGAGGCTCCACTATTGTTCACCTCCAGAAGGTTCAAAATGCTGCCGCACATGGAAATATGAGCATGTCTCCCCCATTTTAGCCTCACTCCACTGGCTGCCCGTACATTTTAGGATTCATTTTAAAATTCTGTTATTTGCTTTTAAAGCCCTCAGTGGTCTTGCTCCATCTGACCTCTGTGAGCTGCTTCACCCTTACACCCCCACCCGCTCTCTCAGGTCAGCTGATCAGCTGTTCCTGACGGTTCCTAAGACTCAGCGTGAGCTTAGAGGGGATCGAGCCTTTGCAGTCGCAGCTCCTAAAATGTGGAATGACTTGCCTTTTCACATTAGAGAGGAATCCCCTCTGTCCGTTTTTAAATCTCTTCTAATCTCTTCTCCTTCACCTTTGACACATTGTGAGATGTTAATTTTAATAGTAAATCTTATTTTAATCTTAGCCTTTTCTTTATTAATTAATTGATTTTTTTAAATTTTTATTAATGGCCTTTTACTCACATTGAATGTTTTGGTTTTTATTAAATTTCTTTTACTTCGTTTTTAAGTGTGTGAATGTTTTTATTTATTCCTTTGTGCAGCACTTTGGTCCATAAGGTTGTTTAAAGTGCTTTTCAAATAAAGAGCTGGATTGGATTACATTGGAAGATGGCTCAACAAATCTCTTTCACAGAATGTAAAATTCGACAGAGGGCGCAAGGTGACATTCTGTCAGGGGCCCAGAATTTTTAGCTACACCTCTGTGTTACTGTGTTTTTTTTGTTCTAGCCATCAATAACTCTGGAGTTGCTATATCGCCACCTGGTGGTGAAAAGATCAGACAAAAATATGTACACATGTTACCAACAGTTTGAAATTGAAGTGCAGAGTTAACAGGTTTAATTAATCGTCCCCACGGATGCCAGTCATGAAATTTGAGAATTGCAAATTAAAACACAGGAAAAAATCAGGAACACTACAAGATAAAATATTTAGCAAACACTCAATGTGCATCCAGGGTGACAAGGGACAACTGGAGGATGATATGACAATCTGACAGTGACATTCACAGCACTTTATATGTTGCCAAAAACAGAAAAGGGGATTAAAATCAAGAATCAGAAATCATGTATGAGGGTGGGGCTGCTTGGTGGTGCAGTGATTAGCACTGTTACCTCCCACCACTGGGACTCAGGTTCGAGTCTCCGCCTGGGTCACATGTGTGGGGAGTTTGCATGTTCTCTCTTGCTAAATTGGCCGTAGGAGTGCATGTGTGTGTGAATGGTGTGTGAATGTGCCTTGCAATGAGCTGCCCCCCCGTCCTGGGTTGTTCCCTGCCTCGTGCACAGATCCTGCCAGGATAGGCTCTGGACCCCCCGCGACCCAGTAGCATAAGCGGTTTAGACAATGGATGGATGTATGAGGGTGAGTCACAATGACGACAGCTGCTCTGTTGACTTGGTCCCAGGAGTCGTCAGCGTTGGTCTGCCGGGGCCCCCGTCCTGTCTGTGGAAGCACCCGTCTTGTTGGCTGTTCTCTCTGCCTGGGCCCCCTCTCCTGCTGCCTCACGTTTGGGTTGAAGTGGCTCCCCAGTGCTTCTGTAAAGCTCTTTGTGTATCTTAGAAAAGGGCTGTATAAATGTAACATTCATTCATTTATTCAAGGTCCCAGCCAGAAGAGTGCAGTACTACACTGTCCCCCACAGCCTGAATCAGCTGGATGTTATAGGATTAAGACACTTCCTGCATTAGGCCATTTACCCTCAGTGTATTTCCATACCCTGACAGGATGGATGACAATACTATGGCCCTAATTTTCAATACACAGTTTTCACAGGAGTCTCACCCTCATCCACATTCTCTGCATTCCTTATCTCATGCTTCTTTGCCACCCGCATCTCCTCTGCCTGCTTTGTCTCATTTTCCCACAATTGAAACACCGTCCAATTTGTCTCTGTTTTAGTTCTACCACATTAGTCCCTGAGCAACCAGTCTGATCCCGTTCCTCTAATTTCAGACGCATCTGGCTTATCTGATTGGGACTGAAGCTGCTGTTACTAGGAAAACCACATTCGTCCCACTGGGGCAGGTCTGACACCGCGTCCTTCCCATATGTCTCCCATAATTGTTGTACAGAATTTCAGCTGGAGTTCTTTCCCAGAAGCAAGTAATTTCACTTTAGCACCTGTTCAGTAAAAGTCAAGTAGGTCTTTAATGTTATTTTTAACTTTACACAGTTGAGTATAGTACAGTTACAAAAGAAACTGTTTCCCTCGGACCAAGGTGCTACTTAAATTAACAGAAGACTAACACATACCAACCTAGCAACATACTGTATGGTGCATAATGAGCAAAAACTGTGCAAACATTGCAGGACAGTGCAAAAAGAGAGGACAACTGACACCAACGAGCACAAACAGCACAGTAAACCCAGTACTGAGAAGGCGCAGTTTGGTTGTCCAATGAGGTAGCAATAAAAATAAATAAAAGTAACTGTAAACATGGCGACAATAAGATAAAAAATAGTAGTTAAATAATAAAGTGTGTTAATGAGTGTATGTGTGTGTGGTATCAGATTAGTCCCTGAGAGTTCAGTAGTCTGACGGCATGGGGGATAAAGCTGTTTGAGTCTGGCTGTAAAGGCCCGAATGCTCCGGGACCTATTTCCAGAAGGCAGGAGGGTGAAACGATAATGTGAGGGGTGGGTGGGGTCATCCACAATGGTGGTGGCTTTGCGGATGCAGTGTGTGGTGTGAATATCTGTGATGGAGGGGAGAGATATGTTAGGGTTATCTTCTTCTGAAGATGCGCTGGAAACAAACCAGTCTCTGAACACAGAACAACACAGACAGCTGTGATGACGTTTTACTTGCTGCAAGGTGTAGGGAATCCACTTGCAGAGTCTCCGCAGTTTCAGCAAAATGATGGTTTATTGAACAGCAAAAATAATACAATGTAATACAGTGTAGAGACACACCGGGTACTGAAAGGCAGCTCAGATACAAATTGAAAACAGTTCTTCACCCCCCTTTATACCCAAAAAGGCCCTCCCCACCAAGGTGTTGTGTGTAGGTGTTGTGAGTGAATTTACATATAAAGAGTGACCCCCTGGAGTGTGAGGATCCTGAGACAGGGACGGGACAGGACAGGGTGGAGACTTTTATGATCATTGTAATTCAATTCTTATCACCTTATCTTATCCTTATCACCATAGTGGTGCCAACTGGAACCCCCATTCTCTCCCTGGCTTCCCCCATGATCATAAATTCCTAACATTGTCTGCATTCAAATGATCAACCAAGAACCTTGGGACATTTTTACCACTTTTCCTTACAAAGGGAAGCCCGGTCCTGACCTCGAGGTGTCAGCCTCTCAGTCGAACTCAGCCAACTTCGAAAGAGTAACTCCCCTCGCAGTGTCTTTTATTGAGGTACACAAACAGGATATGCAACTGACATTGAACATTGTTTGTCACCATATATGGGGTGGAAATATTCAAGCGACAGTTCTTGAGACGTGTTATTGCTCAATTAAGATCAAGCTGCGGCAGGGTGTTGTTTCTAAGCGTCTAGCAAAATGATGATAAAAAAAGTACATATTTCTCTAACACGATACTCCCAATGATTTTCTCACCTGTCATCACTATCTGTTGTAGGGACTTGTGATCTGAGGCGACACAGTTCTCAAAGCAGACCGTGATGCAGCTGCTCAGGGTGCTTTCAACAGTTCCCCAATAGAGTGTGAGAATGGGAGATGGGCTTTTCTGAGCTTCCGTGGAGAGTAGAGGTGCTGCTGTGCTTTCCTTACTATGGAGCTGATGTTGAAGGACCTGGTGAGATTCTCCGCCAGATGGACAACAAGGAATCTGGTACTCTCTACGATCTCCACAGATGAGCCATCGATGTGCAGCAGAGAGTGGTCACTCTGTGTTTTGTGTTCTTCTAACGTCAACAACCATCTCTTTGGTCAACATTCAGAGACAGGTTGTTGGCTCTGCAGCAGTCCGATAGTCATCACACTTCCTCTTTGTATGCTGAGTCACCGTTTTTATTGATGAGACCCACAACAGTCTTGTCATCTGCCTGATGTTGATGATGGAATTCGAAATGTGCATTGCTGCTCAGTTGTGAGTCATCGGAGTTAACAGCAGTGGGCTGAGCATAAAGTCCTGGGTTCCTGCTACAGCGTCTGAGCAGTTGCCTTCGTCGCCCATAGCTCCTGCGCAGCCCGAGCAGCCGCCTCCGCTGCCCCCTGCGGCCCCAGAGCCCGAGCAGCCGCCGCCTGCTTTGCCCGTAGCTCCTGAGCAGCCGCCTCCGCTGCCCCCTGCGGCCCCAGAGCCCACGCCCGAGGCGCTCCCTCCGCCTCAAATGACTGTGCCCCCTGGGGCTCTTGTTCCTGGCCCCACTCCTGTCCCTGACCCAGCTCCAGACTTTCCTGCCCTAGTCCCCGAGGAGGTCCCGGACAGTCTGACCACCGTGTGTGCCACGCCCCCTGATTATCCACGTGTGCTTCCCTGATCGTACCCAGCTGTGTCCGATTATTTTCAATCAGTCCTGTCTATTTGAGTTCATGTCTTACTAGAGTTCAGTGTCCGTCATTGAAGTCCGTCTGCGTGAGATGTTTCCTGCACCCCGTGTTCCTAATAAATCCCCGTATCCTGCCTGCCTTGCCTGTTTCCTGCCCGTCCGCCGCTCCCGTTAAATGGCGATCGTGACACAAGGCACACGCACATCAAGTACCAATGCAGCAAATACAGATGAACAATTTAGGAGGAATACTAGTCAAAGGAAGGAAGAAAAGCAGCCCACCCTATCTCATGGTCACGGACACAAACATCAGGGAGTGTTATGAAGAAGATATCACACTTAACACCATTGGTTTTATGCAGTGAATTACACCAGAGAGAGTTTTTACATTCTAGCTGTGTTACGTAACATTCCTCAGCCTTCAGGTTTTTTCCACACAATGCACGACATGCAGGGGTGCCAAACAAAACAGCGGAACTGCAGTGTAGCCAATTATTTGTTTCAGTAGTTTTAAGAAAACTAGAACATAAAATGTTTGTTTTACTTAGTCCACAAAAGAGTTTTTACCTATCTTAGTGTATTTTACATCACATACACTCTCGGTCCGTTGTGGAGTCCATCCCACTGTAGTTGGAGAATGCTGCCATCAGTCGCTTGGTGTAGCACTCGCAGGATTTACCAGGCTCCTGTTTAAACTGATGCATCATGCCCCAGTCCATGCGCAGGAGGACCAGTCTCTGAAGGGCTGTCGCATGGTGAGGCCTGTTCTGCCTGGGGTCCAGCAGGTCACTGGCAATGTCCTTCAACTCACAGTGGGCTTGCGTTCATAGTGGGGTACCGCAGGGTTCGATTTTAGGACCACTATTGTTCCTAATTTACATAAATGATATGGATACCAATATATACAGTAAACTGGTGAAATTTGCAGATGACACCAAGGTGGGTGGTGTAGCAGATACTGAATTAGTGGCTCAGCAGCTACAGCGGGATCTTGATTTAATTAGTGACTGGGCCGATACCTGGCAGATGAAATTTAACGTCGATAAATATAAGGTACTCCATCTAGGGAGCAGAAATATAAAGTACAGGTATTTCATGGGTGTCACTGAAATAAAGGTAGCTGATCATGAGAAAGACCTTGGTGTGTATGTTGATGCTTCCATGTCCCATTCTCGCCAGTGTGGGGAAGCAATAAAAAAGGCCAATAGGATGTTGGGGTATATCTCCAGGTGTGTGGAGTTTAAGTCAAGGGAGGTAATGCTAAGATTATACAATTCCTTGGTGAGACCTCACCTAGAATATTGTGTGCAGGTTTGGTCACCATATCTTAAAAAGGACATTGTGGCCTTAGAAAAGGTGCAGCGTAGGGCCACAAAAATGATTCCTGGTCTTAGAGGAATGTCATACGAGGAACGGTTACTTGAGCTAAATCTGTTCAGTCTCAAGCAAAGGAGATTGAGGGGGGACATGATCCAGGTATATAAGATTCTAACAGGTTTGGATGCTGTTCAACCAAATAGTTACTTCAGCATTAGTTTAAATACACGAACTCGTGGCCATAGGTGGAAATTAGCGGGAGAACATTTCAAGCTGGATTTAAGGAAGCACTTCTTTACGCAGCGTGTAGAGTATGGAATAGTCTTCCTGATAATGTAGTGCAAGCTGAATCCTTGGGTTCCTTTAAATCAGAGCTAGATAAGATTTTAACGACTCTGAGCTATTAGTTTAGTTCTCCCCAAGCGAGCTTGATGGGCCGAATGGCCTCGTCTCGTTTGTATAGTTCTTATGTTCTTATGTTCAACTCCTTCATCTACAGTGTCAGATGAGCAAACCTTATCTCCCCCTTGAGGATTTGGACATACCAACATAGGGGCAAGAATTTCTGCTACCTCGTCCTGCTGCCTGAGTGTTTCGCCACGGCACTTCTTCACCGAGAAGGAGGTAGAGTCGGGTGCTGAATGGTTATGATCCTCGTCTGCAGGGGGGAGAGGGGAAGGGGCAGGGGAACCACTGGCTACTCCTCCCTCGGTGGCATAAGGAGGAAGCTGCTGTTTGGGCAGCAATGCTTGGGCAGGAGCCACACAGTTTATTTCTGGGTATCTAATTAGCGGACACCATTAGGTCCCTTCAGGGGCTCCACAGACAAACTCATTGACAAAATAGAATTGTCACAGAAAAATTCTTTGTCACATGCTCAGTCGACATGGACTGTGTGCTATTTACATATTTTTGGCACAAACGAAATCTCATATGCATATCGATGTATCTTTGGCACAAGTGGACCTCCATCACTTTAAAGAGGGTAAACTCTGATCAGGAAATTTACGACGTCAGAATAAACGGATTTTTTAACAGAAGTAACTGACATGCCCTAATAAGGAAATGCATACAATCAGAATACAATATCTGTGGTTTTTAACAGTGGTAACAATCTGATAATGAAAGGAATCAGATCAACATTTCTATAGCATGTAACAGAGCTTGCTCCCCTCCAGAACTCATTGTTCCAGTAGTTATCTGAAATCATCTGCAGGAGCTATTCTTTTATTTGTATATTAAGCATAATTATTCATGAATATTATTGATTATGTTTATTTGTTTAATGTTTTTATTTATTCGTATTTATTGTTTATAATATAATGTTATATAGTATTGCAACACTTGAAACGAGAGGTACTTGCCTGCCTTAGTGATATTTACTATTGTCTAAGTGTATTCCCACCTGTAGGAGGCAGCAATGGTTGTTATTAAAGGTGCTGAGATTACGCGGCTCAGGGCTGAAGGTGCAAAGTGAAACAGTCATTGACCGTATTTGCCATGTGTGATGGTGTCTGCATATCGGCCCTTTTGCGCCAAACAAACCAGTTCAAAGTACTGTGTGTTAAAATATCATATGAATAAATCCTCTCAAGAACTAAACTCAATATCGTATCCTCATCATTCAACGCGTCTGACTTTTGCACCTCTTACCACAAGGCAGTGGATTACATGGGGAAATTACAAACAAGGAGAATTTAATCTGTTTTTCCTCTACATTGTCGTTATTCAGAATATTACAGACTATGAACAAAAACGGACAATGTAAGAAAATAAAAAAATGTGTATGACAGAAAGCTAGAGTATTTTTGCAATGGTGAGCACTAGCTGGTTTATGTACTAGCTCACACTCAAGAAACAGCATAAATGCTACTCATACACAGTTGGGGGGCAGGGGTCAGTCCTTGTGCCTGTAATGAGGTCACCAGTTGAAACTAACCCAGCCTCAGCACGTCTGTGGGTCCTTGAGCAAGGCCCTTAACCCCCAGCTCCCTGGGCGCCCCAACAGGTAGCTGCACTTCGCGGACAACTTACTCCACAAAGAGTAAGTTGAGGGAGACATAAAAAACACAATTTCCCCACGGGGATTAATAAAGTCCATCCATCTATGGAATATTATTTAGCACTATATAACGCAGAATATAAGAATTACGATTTTATAAAAAGTATGCCAAATATCCATGATATAATCATTACAATGTAAACATTATAATGTAATCAACACAATGGAACCAACTGAGTATGTATTTGCACCTTTTGTTAGTCTGAGTTTCTGTTAGCTACTTTGTTAGTCCTGAATCTATGAATATTCACATTTTTATCGCGTATATTTTATCACTATGTAAAAGGACAAATATATTATCAACCTTTTAGTGAGACAATGTGTAAACGGCTGAAACTACCAAGGTTTACTACTGAAGGAAGGGATTCACCTGAGTTCACCAAAAGTTCATGGCTGAGTATTTTTAAAAAACCAAGTGGAGCTGCTCGCGCCACTATTATGTTCAACCGAGAGGCCAAACGGTAAAAGAAATGACTGTCAAACTTATCACCTAGGGGTAAATATAAATCTATACAAATATCACCTGCATGCACATTACTTCTTTTACAATAACCAACTCCTGATCCATACTGTTAGTCGTGAAAAAAATAACTATTGTGTACATAGAGGCCCTGTGTAAAAAGATAACTGCCAAGGAAAAGATCAAAAACATTTATTTCAAGGATTCAAAGTTTTTATGGTCATGTACAGTGTACAGTGCAGTTCTTATTTGATTAACTTGAATGTCTTCACAGACAAGACGATTAAACAAATAAAGCAGCGCAACATTATAGTAACTAACAACAAACAAAGCTCACGAGTACTATTACAATATTCATATCATTTATTTAAATTTAATTTTACCAAGTAAATTAATTGAAAAGCAGTTACCGCTTTACCTGCTTCTCGGGAGAAATAGCAGATATACAAACGTCATGTATGTAACTAAAATCTTAAGCCAATAAGGGCAAAGTTGTGTCGTAATGGAGGCGGATCCAGCCTGTGCAGCCTGCTAAGAGGTGCTGCCTGATGTGTCTTGCTCTCGCGGAGTTTTGGTACCATGTGACATGGTGACGTAATGCAACGGGCGATAAAAAATATAACCATGATGCATTGCGTCAGGACCAGAATGCATTGCTTTAAGCTAGCGCTGTATGTGGGTGCATGAAGTGGAAAGCACCCAATAATAAACATAACATTTTTTTAAAAATGTTTTCTTCACCGGTGCAGTGAATTTAAATAAAGAGCTATGATGGTGCTGCAAATGGCTTTGCATAGTAGTTAGTAGTAGCATTAGCCGCTGTGTGCGGCATTAGCTTTCTACAGTCCTTACAGATGGTTCGTGTTTTGTCTGTCTCCCTTTCGCCATTTATATTTTCCGCCGGGCACCCGAAATGCTGACACACAAAAGATTCAAAAGTGTCTGGGGTATCTACTATAGTAATTTAGTCAGATGCCGACATATTTACAGCAGCTCATTTGCAGCGCATTCGTGAAACGGCTTTTCGCTCCAACGAGAAATCTCGTCATGTTGTAATATCGCGAGATCTCGTGACACGCGTTTCACTCCCACTTCTTAGTAACAGTCATGATTTGATAAAGTGACAACCTGCGTAATAATTGGTAATACATAGAGTTTGCTATTGTTCAGGCTAGCAGACTGTTATGGCTTGAGGTTAATGGTGCCTGTTACTTGTGAATTTTCACATTTGCAGGGATCTTCTGCCTCGTGAACGTGAAACGGGTAATTATGCTAAAAGAAGAAAAAAGCAGAACTGCAATGTGTGTAAGGCTGGTGCTGATTTTTCAGTCTGAACACAGTAAAATTTATACAAATTACCTGTATTCAAACTTGTATTCTTTATATAGTTTGGTTAATTACTATTTAAAAGTTTTATCTGCGCTCCATTGTATAACTTATATTGGAGACTTGTATGTACTTTTCGATTGGAAATGGTTAGCTGTATACAGGGGCGCCGCTAAGGGGGGGAAAGTTGGGACAATTCTAAGGGCCCACGCCCTTTAGGGGCCCCCAGAGATCTGAATGGGTGTGGTAGGGGGGCCCAACCTCATATTTTGTCATAGGGCCCAAAATTGCTAGCGGCGCCCCTGGCTGTATATACTTTGAATATTTTTATGATTAATTTCTTTGTTTATTTAATTTGGCAACAGATCTGCACTTTTAGCAGTATTGCTGTCAATTTTTGTGAAAGTTGTTACTAAATAAAACAAAAGAAGCAGACTTGTGTAAATCCTATATTGGTCGTGTATTCTTCCTGTAGCGTAGTGACAGCTTTTTGTACGGAAGCCGTGAACGGCTGTGCTTGCAAATATATTTTCTTCTGAATAATTAGAAGGATAAGCATATTTTGTCGCCGCCGCGAGATAGTCATGCCATACACAGCTCTGCTCGTTTTTGTACTGTAACCGTGTTACTTAATTTGCGAATCCATGAATTTAACGTTGACATTAAGTCAACATTGACATTGACAACGTTGACATTAAGTGTTGCACCTATCTAGTGTTTTACCGTGAAGGGCATGTTATATCTTGTCTCTAAGTCGCACTATGGTCCAGGGGAATGCTATGTCATATTAGAACATGTGTCGATGATGTGGCAATATAAATATTTTAGAATACTGTCAGTTTTAGTTTCAGAAATCCATCATTTGAGAAAAAAGGCCAGTCACGACAAATATATATGGAATATAACAACAGAGGTTAGCTGTATTTGTTTAAGTGTAAAGATGCACATAGAAACATGCATGAGCTCATCTGAGAATAAACTGAATGCAATGAAGATTTGTGACTCCTGCTGGAAAATGCGAATAGTGGCAGGGTCTTCAAGCAGTACATTTGTCTGAGAGTCAGTTAATATTAGGAAAGGCACCGTTTTTTTTTTCAATGGCGCTAATTATCAAGAAGGAAATGGAGTACCCCAGTACCTGGTTTACGGGCACTGGAAGCTCCAGTATCAGTCAGACTTTCATGTAAGTATATGTGTGTTTAATGACTTGTGCATGTTTCATCTTTACCAGGGGCAGAGGGGAAACTCAATAAATAGCCTTCTCTCACACTTCCAGGCCTGCAGAACTGAGCATGTCCCCTGGTTTTGTGCATATGTCTGTAGGCTTTGAGTTTTTCCTATGGGGGCTTCAATTTCCTCCCAGAGTACAAATACGTGCAGATCAGTTGCATTGGGGAGTCCATACTGTGATGCTGAGTGGGTGTAGGAGGAGATTGAGAGATGAAACTCCGGATGATTTACTCCCTCGGCTAACTAACCAGAACAGGATCGTACCAATACCAAAATGATAAGTTTATAAATGTTTTTCACTACCCTGATTCATTCAGTTATTTCTGTTTGTTAATTCCATCCCCCAAGCAAATACATAAATAAACAAACAAATATTCAGGGGGAATGTGTCATAGGTGATAGAATCAGTGGATGAATCTAAAGAAAAAAAGTAATGATTTCTTTCTCTCCAAAACACAATGCACAAAACTCTTAAGTTAGGTAAGACATTGAAATTTTATGACAGTAGCATGATGCAGAGGAACAACAGAAGGAAAAATCTAACTAAACCTGAGTCAACTAGGACTAATTACACTAAATTAAGTGGAACACACAAAATACCTAAAACAACTTAATAAACAAGCAAGAAATATTACATTTGATTAACTATACTGATGCCTGAGGGAAGTTCTTGTGCATAATGCAGCAAGTATATACAGCTGCAGAGACACTACACATAGTGCAAATAAATTAAAAAGTATACAGTACACACACTGATTCCTGAAAAATCTAAATACCATGGAATACTAATGAAATACTGATGATGATGATAATAATAGAAATAATAATGAATTAGTTTAGGGTATTATGCAATTGACATGTACAATTAAAAAAGAAATTGCACCAGACATTTCCTGTGGCAAAGAAGGGTTGCTTTGTGCCACATTACTCAAGTCAATTCACTTTATTTTGTATAGTACATTTTCATAGCCTTACATTGTCTCAAAGCACTTTACTTTGTCCCTGCCCAATTGTCCCAGTGAGCAAGATCTAGCCTGAAAAATTAGAAAGCGACATTGGCAAGGATAAACTCAGTCATAGTAAGAAACCTTTGGAGGAACCAGAGTGAAAGGGGGAGCCCATCCTCCACAGGGCAGAAGTCAGGTTAACAAAGTCCTGATTTATATGGTTTATATGGTTCAATTAGTTAAGTCCGGATGTAAATACAGAATAACTGGCAGCAGGGCACACAGGAAAGACGTAAACAGGCAGGAGGGCAGGCAGGAGGGTGGCACAGGCAGGACGTAATGGGCAGGAGGGCGGGCAGGCAGGGCAGCACAGGCAGCCAGAACTGTTTTGCCACTGCAGTTTGTTTTACAATTTCATCTGCATTTGTTCCCCCAAGGTATAACAGCAGCTAATTTATGAACATGCTGCTTTTCAGAAAAGTTTAATTTCCAGGAGCATGACCAGTGCATACATTTAGTGTTGATGGTTCTTTGTAAAATGGATGTTCTGTACTTTTATTGATCTGTCCATCCATCCATCCATCCATCCATCCATCCATCCATTCATCCATTTTCTAACTACTTCTGATGAAGTTCCGGGTTATGAGGTATCCTGAAGCCCAGGCAATATGGGACAAACACACACATGCACACACATAGGGTATACCTATCCTTATGGGGCCCGCTCATTGACTTCTATTGGATAAATGCTAACGCTAACTATGACAATCTTAACCCCCACCCTGCCCTAACCATAACCATAAGTAACCAAGCAAAATAAAAGAGGTTTTGCATTTTTAGTTTTTCCACAGCAGTCACAGATTTTTATAAAATAGAGTTTTCCTGGTTTTCAGTTTCGTGGTCCCCATAAGGGAAAAAAAAAACAGGTATTTATCACGCTATGGGGTAGGATAGGTATACCCGCTCGCACACACACACACAGACATGCACACAAATGGATAGATCACCACAGTTACTATGGATGTCGATCCTGCAATAATGAGACAGAACTATCATACTTAACAGGATCATATCCCTAGTTCTACATATGCATAATTATATTTAAAAAAGATCCCACGCACCCAGCACATGAGATGTTTGAACTTCTGCCCTCTGGTAAACGTTACCGCAGTATGCATTGCAGAACAACCAGATTTAATAAGAGCTTCTAACCCCAAAGCCATCAGAATACTAAATGCTAATGAACATACGTTTATGTGAAACCCTACTCTCTCTTACTCTCTGTGCACTTTATTACCACAACTGGTATTAAGTTTACTTTTTATTTATATAGTATAGTGCAATAATATAATCACGATTTGTGTGTGAGTGTGCCCTGTGATGGGCTGCCCCCCATCCTGGATTGTTCCCTGCCTCGTGCCCATTCCACATTCCGGGATAGGTTCCGGACCACCCGCGACCCAGTAGGATAAGCAGTTTGGAAAATGGATGGATGGATATAACTAACATAAGACAGACATTACACCTAACAAACAATAAACACGAAATAAAGGAGTGGATACAAAAAAAATGTAATGCAATGACCAGATTTAACACCTGGATTATGTCCCCCCTTAGTCTCCTTTGCTCGAGGCTAAACAGATTCAGCTCAGCTAACCTCTCCTCATTAAACATTCCTCTAAGACCAGGAATCATTCTCCCAGCCAAGCAAGCCTGAGTCCGGCTTCCACTCCCCCGATCCCCAGCAATGTTAACTTGGAAGGGCGTATTCTGTATGCACAACTGAGACAACCCAGGTGGAGCTCAGCTTATCGGCTGGCAAAATTGCCTTCAGGTATCACCCACCCTAGTGAGAGTCCAAGCTAGGGCCGTTCTCAGAACTCACCCTAAACGAAGTCCTGCTCAAAAGTTGTAATGACCGCCTGAGGTACCTGTCAGCCTTGCCCGTAATGAGTCAGTGGGTGTAGCCGGGCTGACACGCTTTTGGGCATCCAATTGCTGAGAACTCCCCTTCGGTTCTGACAAACTGTACGATCACAAGCAGTGACAGCAGAGCCACAGACAAGCTCAACCAACAGAGAGCGAATGGTAAGCACCCAGCACCCGAAGGGCTCAACTGATCACATCCAAACGACTTCCTGATGGGATTGTGTACGTAACTGGTTTACTGTTGTTAATAGTGGTTGAACTTCTATGCAAGTCCCCTTGTTGGGGGAGAGGGAATGAATGAAAGCATAAGGTGAAATAAAACCTAAAATAAATCAAAAAGGTTAAACGGGAATCAAACCAAATGAATTGTGTTTCTTATTCAATTGTAAACATCAATTAGTTATGCAACAATAACCTAATTGGATGTTAATGTATTGTGATCAAACTGATTTAGTCCGTGAAGTTGATTCCTGCTTTCAGGCAAGAACCTGTGTGTCCAATTATGCGTGTTGTATCACCGCAGTTGACCACCAGAGACCCAACTCAGATGTTGTTAACCTACTATGGCGGACCACTAGAGGTGCAATTTCAATGGAGTGGCACTGCTATGGCTTGCCACTAGAAGCGCAATTTCAAAATTGAGTGGTAGTTCTATGCCTGACCACTAGAAGCGCAATTTCGAAATGGAGTGGTAGTTCTATGCCTGACCACCGGGGGCGCAATATCGAAATGGAGTTGTAGTTCTATGCCTGACCACTGGAGGCGCGATTTTGAAATGGAGTGGTAGTTCTATGCCTGACCACTGGAGGCGCAATTTCGAACTGGAGTGGTAGTTCTATGCCTGACCACCGGGGGCGCAATATCGAAATGGAGTGGTACTTCTATGCCTGACCACCGGGGGCGCAATATCGAAATGGAGTGGTAGTTCTATGCCTGACCACCGGGAGCGCAATTTCGAAATGGAGTGGTAGTTCTATGCCTGACCACTAGAGGCACGATTACGAAATGGAATAGTAGTTCTATGCCTGACCACTAGAGGCGCGATTTCGAAATGGAGTAGTAGTTCTATGGCTTGTCACTAGAAGCGCAATTTCAAAATTGAGTGGTAGTTCTATGCCTGACCACTAGAAGCGCAATTTCGAAATGGAGTGGTAGTTCTATGCCTGACCACCGGGGGCGCAATATCGAAATGGAGTGGTAGTTCTATGCCTGACCACTAGAGGCGCGATTTCGAAATGGAGTAGTACTTCTATGGCTTGCCACTAGAAGCGCAATTTCAAAATTGAGTGGTAGTTCTATGCCTGACCACTAGAAGCCCAATTTCGAAATGGAGTGGTAGTTCTATGCCTGACCACTAGAGGCGCGATTTCGAAATGGAGTGGTAGTTCTATGCCTGACCACTAGAGGCGCAATTTCGAACTGGAGTGGTAGTTCTATGCCTGACCACCGGGGGCGCAATATCGAAATGGAGTGGTAGTTCTATGCCTGACCACCGGGGGCGCAATATCAAAATGGAGTGGTAGTTCTATGCCTGGCCACTAGAGGCGCAATATCGAAATTGAGTGGTAGTTCTATGCCTGGCCACTAGAGGCGCAATTTCGAAATGGAGTGGTAGTTCTATGCCTGACCACTAGAGGTAGAGATATAGCTAGGCGGTTGCCGACGCTAGATGAGTGACACACACATTTAATGCATGCGCATGCTGCTTGTGGCCTTCTTCTGTGCCTTGCACAGTATAAAACCCCTTAAAACAATTACTGAAGCGAGACGGCGCACGCGTTACGGCGACAGATTTAAATTGTGAGTGCACTATATCTCGTCGCAAATGGTGCTTAACCACGGTGGGTCTCAAGCACAGGAGACTCCCAATTTCTAAATGACACACACTTGGCTCACAGCGCAAAGTTGTGTTAAACTTGCTTTGTCTAAAGCAGGCACACACATACGAGTATGATCCTGATAGGTAACTAAGCTATCGGTCTTATGTCCAAGCGCAACATAATTTAGGTTAGAACCTCATAACAAGTATTCCCGTTCGCTAATAGAGAGATCTCTCCCAGGATATATAGAAACGGAGACACTCGTCCGAATTGAACCTGGAAACAAAGCGCTACATCTGAGAATCTCGTCAGACATAGGGTTAAAGTTTACTGCAGTTTAATACGAAAGAACTACAATGAAATCACCGAAAATAAAACAAAATAATATAACTACTAATAATAGAAATAAAAATAACTATAATAAGCCCATATGATCCCGCTTAAATGCCTTCAGATTGCCATGAGTGCGACTTTTGCAACCAGTTCACAGTAGCGCTTCTTCACTGCACGTTCGGTCATAAAAAGTTTAAATTGTGTGCTCAGAATAAGTTTAAACCTTGTGCCTTGTGATTATTAACCAATTTTTATGCTGAATGGTCGGCTCAAACTCAATTGCGAAACACTGTGAGTCTGTTAATGTGTGACTTAAATGGAACTCATTAATAACCAGTATCACGTAATAACCTGGGTTAGAATAGAAGGCTTGTCCAACGAGCTGCGTCACCAGGTAATGTAAACGATCGGTAGCGAAGCTCCCCTCACGGCCAATGAGAGAGAGTCTCGCGATATTTCAGGCGAATTTGAGGTTTCAGAGCGTAGATCGCACAGGCAGGGATTCTTGTGAGCACTCAATGAACGGAGGCTGAAGTTGTGTAAAAGACATGCATTTATTCCTATAACTAACATAAGACAGACATTACACCTAACAAACAATAAACACGAAATAACGGAGTGGACACAAACAATGTAATCATGAAAATGCAATGACCAGATTTAAAATGAGTAACCTTAAAAGGGAAAATACTGTTCTGCAAAGCAAGCAATTTGTGGAAATACTGTCCTAAAGTAATATAGCAGGTGAATAGGAGTTTAGGTTGTTATAAATGAAAGGAAGTTTGTTTACTTGGTTGCAGAGTGGGGGGGGGGGGTCTTGGCAGTTGGTTGCGGAGGCTGATGAGCTGATGGGTGATGGCACTCAGGGAGGCGCGGTGTTTGCAGCGGTTGTTGGAGTGGAGCCCCTCTGATTCCCTCTCCTGGTGAAGCTTGGGCTTGGTTGCAGTTCTCTGTCCAGCTGGGTCTTCACTGATAGGCTTCAGGAGGGCTTCTTGTGGGCTTCTCTTCTCTTGGGCTGATGTTCTCTGCCTCTCTTCGTGCTGATGGTCTTTTGTTTTCTCCTCCCTTCTGTTTCTCCTCTCCTGGCTTTGTTCTGAGGTGCCAGGTTTTATAGTGTAAAGTTCGTGAATAGGAGTGACCAGGAATTCGACTCCTGGACCAATGGCTGACCATCCATTTGGCGGGCTTTCGGAAGGGGGTCTGTATCAGTCCTTTTGAGATTTATGACCAGAGTGATTTCCCTTGTATTGATGATTTTCGTTAGGCTGGTGTAACTTTTGATATATTCACTTTCGTGGTAACCACTGACCAGATTTGGAAACTGGAGTGATTTTCCATCGGTTTGATACCAAACATGCCATAGCAGCCTAGCGGTTCACACCTCATACCATCTGTAATGATTAATTAATGATTACTTATATTATGTCGTTATGTTATATTACTCACACCTTATTTTATGCCTCACAATCTATATAATTGTAAATATACTGTGTAGCTGCTGGCGCGTTCCAAACTAAATCTCATTGTACTTACAATGTCAATAAAAACATCCATCCATCCATCTAGGCAGGCCAGTGTCGCCTCCATCCTTCCTGAAGTCAGTGATTCCTTTGTCTTTGTGCTGTTTAGTGCCAAATTGTTTGCTGAACTCCAACCTATCAGTTTCTGGACCTCATCTCTGTAAGCTGACTCATAAGAACCAAAGAGATTTACAAATGAGAGGAGGCCATTCGGCCCATCAAGCTCCTTTGAGGAGAACTTAGCTAATAGCTCAAAAATCTTATCTAGCTCTGATTTAAAAGAACCCAGGGTTTTAGCTTGTGTTACAATAACAGGAAGACTATTCCATACTCTAACTACACGCTGTGTACAGAAATGCTTCATCAAATTCGTTTTAAAATGTTCTCCAGCTAATTTCCACTTATGGCCACGAGTTCTGGTATTTAAACTAACATTGAAATAGCCATTTGGCTGAACAGCATCCAGACCTGTTAGAATCTTAAACACCTGGATTATGTCCCCCCTTAGTCTCCTTTGCTCGAGGCTAAACAGATTCAGCTCAGCTAACCTCTCCTCATTAGACATTCCTCTAAGACCAGGAATCATTCTCGTTGCCCTACGTTGCACCTTTTCCAAGGCAGCAATGTCCTTCTTAAGGTATGGTAACCAAACCCGCACACAATATTCTAGGTGGGGTCTTACCAAGGAATTATATTATCGTAGCATCACTTGCCTTGTCTTAAACTCCACACACCTAGAGATGCAATGTGCCTTCTCGCGTGGTGTTCCTGCAGAGGGAGTCTGTGAGTGCTGGAGATTGGGGGAGGGGGCAGTGTGGCTATGTCTGCTCTGTGTTCCTCCAGACGAGCAAAGAAGCTGTTTAGCTCCTTTGCTAAAAGGGCGTTGCTGTTAACAGTGACGGTGTTGTTGCCTTTGAAGTTTGTAATGTGTTGTATTCCCTGCCACACCCACTGTGGGTTGTTGTATGTGAAGTAGACCTCTATTTTCTGTTTCTCTGCCTGCCTGGCAACCTTGATGCCCCTATTCAGGTTAGCTCTGGCTGCACTCTGTGTTCTTGACTGCGCTGTCTTGTCCTGTAGTATTGTATTGTTGCTCTTGTGTTTATCTTGCACTTTCTCCCTCTGTTTGTGCTCCTTTCACTCTGTATAGTTCTATCTTGCCCGCACTTGTGTCATCTTGTGTTGTTTCTGTTTTTCTTCTTTGTCTTGCACCGTGGTCCAGGAGGAACAATGTTTCCTTTCACTGTGTACTGTGTATATTGCTGAAATAACAATAAACCCACTTGACCACCTGCCTCGATTCATCCTGAAGAGTTTTCCAATGTTGTTCAAAGGTCTGTTTGTTTCGGGTGAAGGACACGCCCCTGGACGTGCTGGATAAGGGGACCACAGATCAGTGTCCTCAGTCCTGCTTCTCCCTTCAAAGCTGAGAGGAAGATGACCCGCCTGCTGGTTCTGGTTTTGGCTTATGGAGCTCTGCTTATCTCCACAGAGGCCCAGCAAGATTACCACAGTCTCCCTGCACTCTACAAGACGGCCATTAAACTCGCAGTCGAAAATGCTCATCAAGGAACCCGTCAGCACATGAATTTCTATAACATCCAGGGCCGTCCGAAGGTAACTGCTGAGAAAGTGTTTACAAAAGTGTGAAACTTTCATCATCTGCAAGCTGAACTAATGAGAATCACATTGATTTTGATGTTTTAATTTCAATGCATATGATGCTTAATGTCTCTTCACAATGAAAGTGATGGTTGTATATCTCAGCCCTGGTCAATTTTACCTTCTCACAGTTTCTCTCTGAATCTGCTGCAGTCAAGTCTGTGACAGTTTGCCATTTTTTGGGTGATTATTGTTTGTTATATTGCCTTTAAAACAGTTGTAGGCAATTTTGTATATAACGTGTTTATGTGATTTAGATCAGCAGTGAATACATTGACATTGAGATTCTCTTGAGAGCAACAAAATGTCCAAAGTCAACTGCAACAGACCATCGGGCTGACTGTATTTTCATGGACAAGAGGGTAAGTAAAGAGTCACTGTGACTGTGAGCATTGGACATATCAGTTAGCAAATTAATTTAGGTTCATGTTAACTTTTTTGATGCCCTGCGGAGGAAAGTTAGCCAACAATAAAGTAACAAATAGATAGGTGGCCTCAAACAGCCAGTTCCATCACCTTATTCTCAAATTTTAGTAGGTTTACAGGCTTAAAGGCTGGATTACCAGGCAGTTGAAATCAGCCTTAAATGGCAGTGTGGTGTTTTGTGGTGAAAGGGCAATTAAATCTGGTCAGAGCAGGGTAGATGCGCAGTGTGAATTACCCTTTAAATTTACCTCTTTAAATAGTGAACTACAGGACCACTTAGCTTGATCGGAGGACAGTATTTTAATACAGAGCAGTGTTCAGTTAAACGGGATTTGTTGTTCATACTTTTAGATGAACTTGCTTTGTATAATATAGCCTTAAGGTGACCCTGCTTTGGAAGCTCTTTCCTCTAAAATTGTTCTGTGTCATTAAACCCTGCAGTCCAGCAGCTCTGCCTTAAATCTTTAGATATATCTTTACTACACCTTCTCTCACTGTATTTATTGCCCACCACTCTTTAAATACTGTTTTTGTGTGTCTGTGTGTTTTTGCAGCCATTCATTAACTGTAGAGTTTGCAGCAGACGGTCTGGTAATAATCTTACACATCCATCAATTGACTGTGTACCAAACAAGAAAGTGGATGAAGTAAGTGTAGAGAGTCTTAGCATTATGGAAATGTAACAGGTGTGTGAATTGTGTCTAAACATGTGGTTAAACTTTGATTGTGTTTGTACATGCAAAAATTTGATCAGAGTACTGTTTATTAATGACAAGGTTACTTTTAATCTGAACAACAGTGGCAGCACCAGGGAAAAGCTTGGGGGGGGGGCTCTAGCTCCTCCTCCAATGACCATAGTACCCCCACAGCACCCCCAAAATATTGGTTTCATTTTTTCTTTAACTATCTGTAAAATCTGTATATTGTGTAAGACATTTTTGCGGTTTTTATAGCATACTT
The DNA here is from genome assembly GCF_023856365.1 of Brienomyrus brachyistius. NCBI lineage: Eukaryota > Metazoa > Chordata > Actinopteri > Osteoglossiformes > Mormyridae > Brienomyrus > Brienomyrus brachyistius. The sequence goes on along the minus strand of NW_026042434.1, from coordinate 115,566 downwards.
GTAGTGTATTTTTTCTTCAAAGTACACATAGAGGCTCTGTGAGCTAGACGTTAGAATTTCATATTTTATCATATTTTATCCATGCTGTAGCTTATCGTGCTGTGTGCTTCTATACAGCATCTACATAAGCTGAAAAGCTAAAGCACCCGCTCTAAATAATCTCACTCCCCTATAGCACCTGTAGCATTAAGTCACTGGCGCTGCCACTGCTGAATAAACGACTCCAATCTGACTAAACCGCTTAACTTTTCCTCCCCATGTTACATTTCAGGACAAACGACGTAATATGTGTCCTTCTGATAAACCTCCTCTCAGATCTAAAACTGCCTTGGCTTCCAAGGACACTAAAGAAGCTGAAGGAGACTGTCTGGGCTGTTTCTGATGGCTGATGGTCCTGCAATGTGGACCAGAGGAGGAAACTGGAAGGGAAAATGCTTTGCTTTATATCATGCCCACCCAAAGCCCCCAGTGAGTAAGCCATAGGCGCCGATAGCATGGAAAAACTCCCAAGAAGGAAGAAACCTTGGGAGGGACCAAACTCAAAGGGGGAGCCCATCCTCCTGGGGCCGGCAAAGTGTAGGTGCAGGATCACAAAAAACTTAACGAGAGAATTCGACTGTCCCTCACAAAAACTGTAAAGTTTTAGTGGCTAAATTGCTTTTTCTATGCCTTTTCAAACAGGAGGAGATTTGTTTGGCTATATGTAGAAATTTTCTATACAATTTAGACAGCACAGAATCATTAACCTACTTTAATGAATTTATTTATACAACCACATATTTCACACATTTTGACATCAGTCATGCAGTGAAGATACAGTCTCTTTATTTCTTGACGCCAACCCTCCCCATTAATCCGGGCTTGGGACCGACACCTAGTTGAGCTGGCTTGCTCCCTTAAGTGGCTGGGTTAGGCTAAACTATGTACATATTTATAAAGACTACAATAAATTTATAAAGACCTCCCTAAATATGTAGTCTAACAAAACGCAGTTTAAAGAAGGTAGCCTACCTGGTAAACAAAGAAATTAAAAGGCCCACAGCATATAATCGGGCTATATTCCAAGCAGTTTTTAAGAACGTAACCTACATGGCGAAATTGAATTACTTTCTGGACCAACAAACGCAACCAGGCATGAACATTATGCACCTTCCTAGTCTTGATGTAAGTCGTCCTACAGATGAGGACGTTAGGCAGCCTTTAGATCCGACCCATCATGCACTGCAGTTTTTTGCAAATTCCTCAGACGGAAAACCATTAAATACCTCTTCTATTACCTTATATTACCTTATATTCATGTAATAAATATACAAATATCAATTAGTTGGAAATCAGCCAGACAGACGTAATTACTACAAATGGTTTCCACTGTATTTGTGACTCTGAGTGCCGCAGGCTTGGATGCAGTGCCGCACCATTTTGTAAGGCATGCACTGGCCAATCATGTAGCACTTCTCTCAGAAATATTAATGAGACATCACCTACCACCCTGCAAAAAAGAAATTTGCCGCTTGTCCCCCTGCACATGAGCCAACTTGGCTGCGTCAACCAGCGGAGCTCCGGAGCCTCTGGAGAAACACGCGGCAAAAAAGGCTCGCATGCGGTCTTCCAAAGTTTGGGAATACTTCAGTCATGACACCTTTTCTGCGCCTCTACTGTAGCTGGCGTTAATGATGCTGTTTCAGCCATTTTATATTTTCTGTTTACTTATTCTGTCATGTAAGACTGAGACAAATTATCGTTTACGACAATTCTTACACACTGTAGCCTGACTTGCTGACTTAAGTAAGTTTAACTATAAGCTACCTTTGCTAGTGTTTGTGAATAACATGTTTCTCTAGTTATGAAATTATTCCATGTTTTAGCATCTGTTTCAACATTAAAGTCAAATTGGTATACTGAAATATATAAAAACTATTGAACTATTAACTTAAGTCTAACATAGAAAATCCTACTGAATCTCTTAAGATTTTCCTTTTTTGTTAATGCACTAATGTTTAAGAAGTGTCTTAATAAATTGAATTTCAGATTTGTGTGTGGGTGGGAGTGGGTGAATTGTATTAAATTCATACATTCATTCTTTTGGCTCAGACATTACTGACCTAAAACAAATTGAGGCATTGGGTAAGTGCTTAAATTAGCTACTAAATGGCAAAAAATATTCTAAATATCACATTTTCCATTCTTCGGTATAATTTTAACGAATCACCTATGCTGCCAAACATTAACGCATAGATTGTCACAACACTCTATGTTTTAGTTCTTCTTTATGTGTATAGGACGGTGTGATGGTTCTGGTGGTGGGTGTGGCCGACGCTGCTCGCGATGTTTGGCTATGCTGCAGTCCCAGGGACCAAGTTGGAACACATTTCCACCTTCAAGCTTAGGTGGAAAAACGGCACCGAGACCCAGCAGCAGGACAACTTCACTTGTCCAGACAACCAGCCCTGCTTCATCATTGAAGTAAGCCCTGTGAACAGGAGCGAGATGTACTTCTGCAGTGGATGTTATAGCGGAAAGAACATCCCCATCCTCACGTCTGCCGGAGTGCCCCCTCAAGTGGGTGTGTGACTTAACTCGATGGATGAATTGGACAGAATGTACTGTTACTAGAGGTCGACCGATATGGGTTTTTCAATAGCCGATGCCGATATTTAGGAGTCAGGGTCAGGCGATGGCCGATATATGCTGCTGATTTTTTTTGGCCGATAATTGGACGTTTTCCCCTCTATTTGCATGGTAAAATATCACACTAATAATAACAAACGATACACAAAATTTCTCAATTTAGCATTTATTGAATACTCAACTTGGAAACAATAACACATTTATAAACAATAAAAATAGCAGCATCAGAATCTCTGTTAGTGCACAATATAGCAGCAAACTCCTCATGTTTGACGGAAGGAAATTTGTAAACAATACAAAAAGGAATAAGCATGTTATCTTCAGTTGTAATCCCACTTCCAGTCCCTGAGTCTTACTCACCACACTCATACTTCACAGCAATCAGACAGCAGTTAATTAACCAGAAGAGAAAAATGCAAAAACACAACAGAACTTGTAAATAATAACAAACTAATAGACAATAAAAATAGCAGCATCAGAATCTCTATTAGTGCCAAATATAGCAGCAAACTCCTCATGTCTGACGGAAGGAAAATTTGTAAATACACAAAGGAATGAGCACATCTTCAGTTTTAATCCCATTTCCAGTCCCTGAGTCTTCCTCATCCCACAAGCAGGCAAGGCATGTCACCCCGGTTGTGTGACACTTATTTTATATAATAAAATAAGTGCCCCCTGCGGCCCCAGAGCCCGAGCAGCCGTCTCCGCTGCCTGCAGCTACCGCGCCCACGTCCGAGGCGCTTTCCCTGCCTGCAGCTCCCGGGCAGGCGCCCCCTCTGCAGCCTGCAGCTCCAGTCCCTGGCCCCACTCCAGTCCCTTCTCCCCCTGTGACTCTGGTACCCTCACCCCGACGAGCCCGACCCCGGCCACGGGTCCTTATGTCTGTGTCCCATAAGGGGAGAGGACACAGACGCACGGCTGGGGTCCCACCCGCCCAGCCCCCTGGCTCGCCCTCCCTCGCCGGCGCTAGGGCTTGGTCGGCGCCTGCGGGTCCTGGCCCTCCGGGTCGGCTGTCGTCTGCGGGTCCCCCTCCGCGGCCTCGTCGCCCTGCCTCGGTCCCTCCTCCGGCGTCTTATCGGTTGCCTGCGGGCCCCCCGACGGCGGCTCCTCATTCGCCTGCTGGTCCTCCCGCTCTGGCGTGTCGGAGGACGTCGCCGTCTGCTGCGGCTCCCCCTCTCTCCTTGCCCTCGCCAGGGTCCCTTCCAGCTCCTTCGTCCCCTTCCCTGGTCTCCCCTCCGACTCCCTCCTTCGTCCCTGCGTCTCTCCGACTCCCTCCTTCGTCCCTGCGTCTGTCCCTCACCCCATCTCCTCGGCCCCTCCGGCTCCGGCCTCCCGGCCGCCTGCAGCCCTTCCGGCTGCCTCCCGTCGCCCGCTGGGTCTCCCTCGGGCTCCTCTTGGTTCCCCCTCCTTCTCTCCCTGGCCTCCCGTCTTTGTCCCTCCTGCCTCTGCTCCCCCTCGCTTTGTTCCTCCTGTCTCTGTCCCTCCTCTCTTTGTCCCTCGTCCCTCTGGCTTCTGCTCCTCTTTCCCCGATGTTCCCTTCGTTCACTCCCGGTCCTTTTGTCCTGCCTGTTCCCTCCGTGTCCCCCTTTCTGATCTGTTTCTCTGCCTTTCCTGTCTTATGTCAAGTCTTGTCCTGGCTCCTTCCCCTGTGCCAGTTCTGTCTGTCCGTTCTGTTCCCTGTCCCTCATTAATGAGGTTTTATATAGATATACATATATGCCCGGCTTGTCCGCTCCTCGTGTGTGCCACGCCCCCTGATTACCCACGTGTGCTTCCCTGATCGTCTCCTGCTTTGCCCGATTACTTTGATTAGTCATGACCTATTTTAAGTCCTGGTCTTACCTGTTTGCCCTGTCCGTCATTGTAGTTTGTCAATGCCTGCGTTCCGTCCTGCTCTACCCGCTCCGTTTCCCCGATTAAAGACCCGTTTTCACAAACACAAAAAATTGGTTCAGATAGGCGACGGACAATCTGATTGGCTCAGATAGGCGACGGACAATCTGATTGTTTCAGATAGGCGACGGACAATCTGATTGGCTCAGATAGGCGACGGACAATCTGATTGGCTCAGATAGGCGACGGACAATCTGATTGGCTCAGATAGGCGACGGACAATCTGATTGGCTCAGATAGGCGACGGACAATCTGATTGGCTCAGATAGGCGACGGACAATCTGATTGGCTCAGATAGGCGACGGACAATCTGATTGGCTCAGATAGGCGACGGACAATCTGATTGGCTCAGATAGGCGACGGACAATCTGATTGGCTCAGATAGGCGACGGACAATCTGATTGGCTCAGATAGGCGACGGACAATCTGATTGGCTCAGATAGGCGACGGACAATCTGATTGGCTCAGATAGGCGACGGACAATCTGATTGGCTCAGATAGGCGACGGACAATCTGATTGGCTCAGATAGGCGACGGACAATCTGATTGGCTCAGATAGGCGACGGACAATCTGATTGGCTCAGATAGGCGACGGACAATCTGATTGGCTCAGATAGGCGACGGACAATCTGATTGGCTCAGATAGGCGACGGACAATCTGATTGGCTCAGATAGGCGACGGACAATCTGATTGGCTCAGATAGGCGACGGACAATCTGATTGGCTCAGATAGGCGACGGACAATCTGATTGGCTCAGATAGGCGACGGACAATCTGATTGGCTCAGATAGGCGACGGACAATCTGATTGGCTCAGATAGGCGACGGACAATCTGATTGGCTCAGATAGGCGACGGACAATCTGATTGGCTCAGATAGGCGACGGACAATCTGATTGGCTCAGATAGGCGACGGACAATCTGATTGGCTCAGATAGGCGACGGACAATCTGATTGGCTCAGATAGGCGACGGACAATCTGATTGGCTCAGATAGGCGACGGACAATCTGATTGGCTCAGATAGGCGACGGACAATCTGATTGGCTCAGATAGGCGACGGACAATCTGATTGGCTCAGATAGGCGACGGACAATCTGATTGGCTCAGATAGGCGACGGACCAATCAGATTGTCCGTCGCCTATCTGAACCAATCAGATTGTCCGTCGCCTATCTGAACCAATCAGATTGTCCGTCGCCTATCTGAACCAATCAGATTGTCCGTCGCCTATCTGAACCAATCAGATTGTCCGTCGCCTATCTGAACCAATCAGATTGTCCGTCGCCTATCTGAACCAATCAGATTGTCCGTCGCCTATCTGAGCCAATCAGATTGTCCGTCGCCTATCTGAGCCAATCAGATTGTCCGTCGCCTATCTGAGCCAATCAGATTGTCCGTCGCCTATCTGAGCCAATCAGATTGTCCGTCGCCTATCTGAGCCAATCAGATTGTCCGTCGCCTATCTGAGCCAATCAGATTGTCCGTCGCCTATCTGAGCCAATCAGATTGTCCGTCGCCTATCTGAGCCAATCAGATTGTCCGTCGCCTATCTGAGCCAATCAGATTGTCCGTCGCCTATCTGAGCCAATCAGATTGTCCGTCGCCTATCTGAGCCAATCAGATTGTCCGTCGCCAATCTGAGCCAATCAGATTGTCCGTCGCCAATATGAGCCAATCAGATTGTCCGTCGCCAATATGAGCCAATCAGATTGTCCGTCGCCAATCTGAGCCAATCAGATTGTCCGTCGCCAATCTGAGCCAATCAGATTGTCCGTCGCCTATCTGAGCCAATCAGATTGTCCGTCGCCTATCTGAGCCAATCAGATTGTCCGTCGCCTATCTGAGCCAATCAGATTGTCCGTCGCCTATCTGAGCCAATCAGATTGTCCGTCGCCTATCTGAGCCAATCAGATTGTCCGTCGCCTATCTGAACCAATCAGATTGTCCGTCGCCTATCTGAGCCAATCAGATTGTCCGTCGCCTATCTGAGCCAATCAGATTGTCCGTCGCCTATCTGAGCCAATCAGATTGTCCGTCGCCTATCTGAGCCAATCAGATTGTCCGTCGCCTATCTGAGCCAATCAGATTGTCCGTCGCCTATCTGAGCCAATCAGATTGTCCGTCGCCAATCTGAGCCAATCAGATTGTCCGTCGCCAATCTGAGCCAATCAGATTGTCCGTCGCCAATCTGAGCCAATCAGATTGTCCGTCGCCAATCTGAGCCAATCAGATTGTCCGTCGCCTATCTGAGCCAATCAGATTGTCCGTCGCCTATCTGAGCCAATCAGATTGTCCGTCGCCTATCTGAGCCAATCAGATTGTCCGTCGCCTATCTGAGCCAATCAGATTGTCCGTCGCCTATCTGAGCCAATCAGATTGTCCGTCGCCTATCTGAGCCAATCAGATTGTCCGTCGCCTATCTGAGCCAATCAGATTGTCCGTCGCCTATCTGAGCCAATCAGATTGTCCGTCGCCTATCTGAGCCAATCAGATTGTCCGTCGCCTATCTGAGCCAATCAGATTGTCCGTCGCCTATCTGAGCCAATCAGATTGTCCGTCGCCTATCTGAGCCAATCAGATTGTCCGTCGCCTATCTGAGCCAATCAGATTGTCCGTCGCCTATCTGAGCCAATCAGATTGTCCGTCGCCTATCTGAGCCAATCAGATTGTCCGTCGCCTATCTGAGCCAATCAGATTGTCCGTCGCCTATCTGAGCCAATCAGATTGTCCGTCGCCTATCTGAGCCAATCAGATTGTCCGTCGCCTATCTGAGCCAATCAGATTGTCCGTCGCCTATCTGAGCCAATCAGATTGTCCGTCGCCTATCTGAGCCAATCAGATTGTCCGTCGCCTATCTGAGCCAATCAGATTGTCCGTCGCCTATCTGAGCCAATCAGATTGTCCGTCGCCTATCTGAGCCAATCAGATTGTCCGTCGCCTATCTGAGCCAATCAGATTGTCCGTCGCCTATCTGAGCCAATCAGATTGTCCGTCGCCTATCTGAGCCAATCAGATTGTCCGTCGCCTATCTGAGCCAATCAGATTGTCCGTCGCCTATCTGAGCCAATCAGATTGTCCGTCGCCTATCTGAGCCAATCAGATTGTCCGTCGCCTATCTGAGCCAATCAGATTGTCCGTCGCCTATCTGAGCCAATCAGATTGTCCGTCGCCTATCTGAGCCAATCAGATTGTCCGTCGCCTATCTGAGCCAATCAGATTGTCCGTCGCCTATCTGAAACAATCAGATTGTCCGTCGCCTATCTGAACCAATCAGATTGTCCGTCGCCTATCTGAACCAATCAGATTGTCCGTCGCCTATCTGAACCAATCAGATTGTCCGTCGCCTATCTGAACCAATCAGATTGTCCGTCGCCTATCTGAACCAATCAGATTGTCCGTCGCCTATCTGAACCAATCAGATTGTCCGTCGCCTATCTGAACCAATCAGATTGTCCGTCGCCTATCTGAACCAATCAGATTGTCCGTCGCCTATCTGAACCAATCAGATTGTCCGTCGCCTATCTGAGCCAATCAGATTGTCCGTCGCCTATCTGAGCCAATCAGATTGTCCGTCGCCTATCTGAGCCAATCAGATTGTCCGTCGCCTATCTGAGCCAATCAGATTGTCCGTCGCCTATCTGAGCCAATCAGATTGTCCGTCGCCTATCTGAGCCAATCAGATTGTCCGTCGCCTATCTGAACCAATCAGATTGTCCGTCGCCTATCTGAACCAATCAGATTGTCCGTCGCCTATCTGAACCAATCAGATTGTCCGTCGCCTATCTGAACCAAAATCAGATTGTCCGTCGCCTATCTGAACCAATCAGATTGTCCGTCGCCTATCTGAACCAATCTGATTGTTTTTCTTACACAAAAAATTATTCCGTTTTCAAAACACTTTTGTGCAAGAAATGCTCCCATGAGCCTGTGTTTAGTGCCTACAGAGGTCTTCTTTTTGCCACTGGTACAGGAGAGTACGGGTCCCACCTTGCCACAGCCAGGCACCTCCACGCTATCGACGGGCCGCGGAATCTCGATGGAGCGCACGTTGCCGTACTTGCAACACTCCTCCCGGATGTCCTCCAGGATCTCCTCGTAGTCCTCGTCGTCCACCAGCTCCTCGGGCATGACCATGTTGAGGAGGCACAGCACCTCCGTGGGCATGCCGGAGCTCTGCAGCCGCTGCAGCCCTGGAACCTGCAGCGTCACCGGCGTCTCGATGATGGCCGTCTGTCCCGGGGGGCGACAAGAGTGTCAGATACCCCCTGATCGTCCAATCGTCTCGAGTAACAGCGAGAAATTTACATGGACCCAAATAAACCCAAGAAATAGGGGCATTAAGCTTCCTGGGAGGCACCCAGGAACCAAGTTGGGTTTAGGACATCAGAAAGGCGGCAGCCGAGGGCAAATACTCACAGCGTTGGCATTCTTAGCCCCCACGCTTGCCCGCTGGACGATGAGCTTCTTGTCTCCGAGCTGCATGCCATTGAGTCCAGCCACGGCCTGCGGGATGCATCCCACACAAGCGTCAGCAATTCCATCCGGAAGCCCCGAGTCACCCCAGACCTTCCAGCTGCTGCCCCACCTCACGCACCTGGTCAGTGGCACTGATGTCCACGTATTCACAGAAAGCATAACCCTTAGACAGTGACGTGGCACTGTCCTTCACAAGGTTGAAGGCCTTAAGAGGTCCGAACGACGTCAAGAGTTCCTTCACCTGGGCAAGAGGAGGAGACGCGGGGGGGCGATTAGCCCGACAGTCCAGGCACGGCGCCTCGCTAGAAATGCTAATCTTAACTGTGGGAGAAGCAGCATGTTAAACTTTGCAAAACGACATGAGGAAACAGTGAAGACATCAGGAAAATGGCTTTATGACAAGTGGCTCGACATTACGGTGCAACACTAGAGCTCAAAGCCCCCTGTGCCCTTTCTGCATGACTTACTTACTGGGAGCGTACAAAAGTAACTATTTTGATTCTTGTCAATGAATGATAACACAGATTCCCCCCCCCCCCCATCCTACAGCATATACAACACAACTGAATTCCTAATCAAGTTCTCTGATAATTCCAACTACGAATTTTGAAATATGGACCGAGTTGCATCTGATTTTAAGGGCCACAATAATTAAGCTAGATGGTATATAAAAAAAAAACTAAATAAAAACAGCTAATTATATGTTAAGTGTTCCATGTATACAATGTGGAGGGGGGGGGGGCGACTCGGCAGAACACAAACCCAGCCGAATCACTGACTTCCTGTTCTTAAAACCAAGAACCACATTGGTGCAGTTAATTAGAGGGACAAAGCCTACAGGAGATAAACTCACAGGTAAAGCTAAGAGCCGCCACAGGGTCCTGCTAAAGGGGCCACGGCTTGAAGCCAAACAGGACGAAATAGCTCTGCTAACATCATTCCTCACTTATTCTACAGGAATCTACTGTAAAGCCGCATTAACCACTGACTTCAGAAAGGAGTCACCTGGGACACTGGCAGCCACAAGAGGGCGCTACCTCCTACCTTCTCTTAGGGGCAAAAAAAAAAAAAAATCAAATTTATACCCTGTGATCAGCATAATAAGTCTCTCCCCAGCCTTCAACCCCCAAAAAAAGGACCCCATATGCTTAAGAGCACTCCAGGACAGAGCCCCCCCACAGGGGCAGGCCGTCGACAGGGAGGATATCCGTGCGAGGGACGGAATGTCTTACTTGCCTTGTGTTACATGTTGGCATGGCAGCAGTAGGTCAGTACTACTGAACAAATTATGAGCGAAGACTTAACGATCTTACAGGCCCCTAGCTGGGGACAAAGTGGGGAACAAAAATGAAAGAGCTGTAAGTATCAAAGCGGTAGCAGGGACTGCAAAAAAAATGTAAACACCAGGATACAAGCAGCGGTTTCCATTTCACCTGTCTATGGCACATTTACTGGCTTTGACGTGAAATACATTAACAGTTCTGCTGGATTCAAACTCTCTCCCCCCAGTGCTGCTTTGGTACAGCCTTCCTCTTGACTTGGATTACATGTGACTCACACTGGATAAGAAAGATTACGATGACAATCCGAAAAGGAGGAAAAAAATCAAAGAAAAACAAACTGACTGCACTTCTCACTTACCTTTCACTGAAACCGCGATCACTATCTTGTGGGCTGAGTCTTGCCATTTTTAACAGTTTAGGCTAAAGTGAGTGGGACACCGGAGCTCAAAATGTTACAATGCAGGGGTGGACGCAAAACGTTTTGCGATTAACTTTTGCAAAATAAATAGGTAAACTATTAAATGCCTGTATGGATTATGTCTATAATGGGCCGATTTCAGTGGGGTGGCGATATAGGAAGAAAAAAAAAAAATCATAAAAGATGCTAATGAGAAGTAGAAAATGTCTAAAATGTGACCCTTTCAACACTTTCAGAGTAAGACGACCTCATCTGTGCATGTTGTTATGGTAATATTATCCATCACTGACGTCATAACAGAATAGGGCATGGGGCACGATGTGAAAACTCCAGTGAAGCTGATAATCGTTCACCGGGAAAAAGGTCCGAAGTATTTTCTGCCTTTCGAGCGACACAGCAATGTAGGGAACGATTCTTCCGCAGCTCCCCATCGCTGTTAACGGGATGTGAAGTCATCGTTCTCAGTGTGCGGACATGGACGTGAGACACGGCACGTCTGCGAATACTGAAGCGTTTGGGGACTTGGTCGATCTCCCCCACATTTCAAGCACAGTCTATGGTAGTGTTTCCCAGCCCAGTCCTCGGGGGTACCCCCCCGGTCAGTCCACGTTTTTGCTTCCTCTCAGCACACCTGTACCAGGTATTCGGTGTTCCTGATTGGCTGGGAGCTAGGAGGGAGCGAAAATGTGGACAGTCGGCGGTTCCCCGAGGACTGGGATTGGGCAAACACAGGTGTACGGCAATGTGGAGGTATTCGTCAGTTAGGTGACGCGCAGATGACTCGATTTTAAATTTTCATGCAGCAAAACGACGCGGCTGATTCATCCGACTAACACTCAGCAATTAACCCGATATACAAATATTCCAGGGTACCCAGCAACAGGCAGCACAGGGACTGGCTACGTGACTGGTTTGGCAAGCCGCCAGCTGTAAGGCACGTTTCCCAAAGCCTTTGTTGCTAATAAGGTTATTTGCTAACAACATTAGATAACAACTGAATGGTTCCAACTATGCAAGTCGATAACATGAGGTTTTGGGAAACGTACCTTTTACATTAGCGGGGTCTCAATATCTTCATAATTTACAGCTGGATAAACAATGAGCGTAATGTAACTGTCAACTCATTACCTACATGTCTAATAAATGTTTAATAAATCCCATGAATATCTTTAAAAAAAAAAAAAAAAAACCTCAAATGTGCGGCTATTTTCAGCAGCTAGCTTTAAACATGATGCTGACATTTGACCCCCCAGTATCTTGTAATGAATTTTAAGCGGTGAGGTAACTTTGACAGGCTTTCTTTTCCTACTAATCAGTTACACAGAGACGAGTGTTTATTTTATGTATGTATGTGCGTGCGCGTGCGTGCGTGCGTGCGTGTGCGTGTGTGTGCATGCCTGCTTGAGTTCCACGTGCAGCAGTGGGACAGAAACACAGGAGGGTTGTGGGTCGGCTCCCCGGCGACAGAGACTGAGGGCGGGGTACCTGATCGTCACTGAGATAGTTGGGCAGGCCTCCGACAAAGAGCTTGTGTGGCGAGTCTGGAACCACGGTGGAGACGACCCCTGCAGACAGAGCGGCACGGCGCCCAAAGCCGGCCGATCACAGCAAACCGTCAACATGCCGGATAATGACCACGAGCAAACGGCGCGAGTGAAATAAGCCAACTTCAAATCAGTATGACGTCGTTATCTCCTATATAATATCAGATAAATGTAACTCCAGCAAAAAAATACCTAAATACTGGGGCAGTTTGACGACTGTTTTTTGTCTCTCCCATCTTGCTCTCCATGGGAGATGCTGACACATGCAGCACCAGTCAAAAGTATGGACACACCTGCTCTTAATGCATTTGTCTCTATTTTAGCTGTTATTCACCTTATAGTAAAAGGCCTTTGGGCATGGAAGTTATGCATATGAAGTACTGCAAAGACAAAATTTTTGTCTCTTCAAAATAGGAGCCATTGGCTTCGATGACAGCATTGCGGACTCAACCAGCTAACATATGTACCCACCTGGACCGTTTCTCCAACAGTCCTCGAGTTTCCACAAGTTCTGCGCGCAAGCTGGCTACCTTACTCTTACTCTCATCCAACTGATCCCAAACCAGCTCTATAGAGTTTAGGTTGGGGGGCTGTGGGGACCATCTCTTTCCTAGTTCACAAGGTAATAAGCTACTTGCATAACCTTCAAGGTGGGCTTTGGGTCATTATCTTGCTGAAAAACAAGTCATTTTCAGTAGGTGTGTCCAGAATTTTTAACTAGAATAGGAGCCAGCAACCCTAGAACAATTTGGGGGTTAGGGTCCTTGCTCAAGGGCCCAGTGGTGAAATCACTCTGCCAACCCTGCCAACCAGCAACCTTCTTTTCATGGGCAAACATCACAGAGCCACACAACACCCCTATGTTAACAGTAAGAAGTGAGTGACTGAGCTGTGTGTGTGTGTGTGTGGCTCAGCTGGTTAGGATGCCAGCGTTATCATCAGAAGATCACTGGTTCACATCACTGGTGATCACACCACTGGGCCGGCGAGTTTGCTCTAGGGACAGGCTGACCCTGATTTCTCAAAAAAAAAAAAAAAAAAAAACATTCTTCACTTTGGATAAAACTGTCTGCTAAATATTTACAACATTAAGTAAATAAAAGTGAAAGTCTCCCTCTTTATATGACAAGACATCCGCAGCTTGCGAAGGACAGTCAGTCCGTAACGAGTACAAAAAACTGGCCTTGCCGATCGGCTCTTCAAAGGTAAATAAAGATTAAGGTTATGACGGCGACAAGCAAAACGGACCTGGTACGTGGAAGGCGGGCTGCTCTGAGATGCCAGGCAGGGGGCATTGAAGAAGCAGGACCAGACAGTTCCTAGAGCAAATAGTGCTTAAGGGCTGCGCTCGGGGGCCCAATGGTGAAATCACTCTGCTGCCCAAGGGATTTGAACCAACAACCTTCTTGTGACCGGCTCAGTGTCCTAACTCACTGAGCTACACATGACACCAGTATGCATGACAGAAGGCAACGCGGGACTTTGCCTGGACTCACCTCCGTCAGGCCGAAGGGGATGTTGCCGACATAAAGCCGCCTGGCCTGCCGGGTCATCTGGCTGCCGACCATCGGCACCTGGGTGGGCGTCACTGCCACGCCGCTGGTGGTGGATGTTGCCAGTAAAGCTATCGTGGGGATCTGCCCTGCAGCTGTGGGGAGGAGAAAGGGCTTCAAGACCCCAACCAGGGACGGCCAGAACATCCGGATCGTCGCCTTCATTTGCTTCTAACCCCTAGGTTTAAGCTCTCTTCACACTGTCTGAAATCATCCCAAGTGTTATTCCCTCTTTGACCAGCAGGGGGGAGGAGGGCACTCCAGAATAAATGCTTTCATTGCAACCAATATACCATAACCTTGCAATACTGAACTAGCACACATGGAAGCGTCGCATCCAAACCTTGCATTGCCTTGTACTGCATGGGGGTGATGTGCTCGAATCCCGGAGGGGGAACATCCCAGTACTTGTATGTCCTTTTCTTACGGCTTCTCCGAGGAGAGTAGCTGCCCAAACACAAAACAGAAGGTTGTTTTCCCCAAACAATACAGTGTAAACACTCAGAATCTGGCAAAAACAAACAGATGGCAGAATGTTTACATTTAACTTTGGATCGCAGGCAGTTTAAGGTCATGAGGGTGTGACCATGCGCCACTTTTTAGGCTGGCTTTGAGGTCCCATCGCTATGGCGGGGGCTACTTATAAACGCCAGTTAAAATTTAATATGGGTACAGTCCCCCTTCCCACCACGAAGAAACCAATTGGTTGATTGTGAAAGAAACTTGTTAAGAGGCCTCAAACCATGCTAGATATCAGCTTCAGTGCCTGTAACCGGGACCGTGAGGGGGGGTACCTGTGCTTCTTGTGCTCGCGTGAGCTGCTCCGTCGGTCACGACCCTTGCGGTCGCGGCTGCTGCTGCGCTTCTCGTGACTCCGCCCCCTGGAGTCCTTGCTCCAGCGGCGGTGCTTCTCGCCACGGCTCAGAGACCGGCTGCGGCTACGCTTCTTGTGTCGCTCCTTCTCCCGCTCTGGGGGACGACACCGTGGTACCAGTGAGACGGTGGGCGGAGCGACATGACTGCCCCCCTACCATCCATTTCGATAAATCCAAGATGTGTAACTCAGAGGGATTATGAATGTGTGTCCGGATGGTTGTGGGTTTGAAGCCCATGAGTCACAGAGTAATCATATTACCAACTTCCCTGGGGTGCTGGATGCTGACTGACCCAGCGCTATGCCTTAAAAGTCACTTACGGAGACCAAGATGTGGTACGGGGTCTAACTCCCCAGTTTCCTCACCAGAATGAAGCACCTCCATTCAATTCACATATTCAATCACACCCTCCTGAAACAAACACACCCATCTCTCAATGGCTAATAATTTCAAGGGCACAAGGACATCCCCTTGAATGTCAGTCTGTTGTGAAACAATAAAAACATAACCAGACTAATTAATGATATAGGAGCACAGTGGTGAGTACAGTTGCCTCACGCCTCCGAGTCTGGAGGCCTGAATTTTGCCTCTGCTCTCTGTATGGGGAATTTGCCTGGAATAGGCTCCAGGGGAGCCTGACTAAGATAACTGGTTGGACGATGGATGGGTAATTAATATCGTTTCAATCTGACAGACAGCACTTTATTAAACTAGCAATAAAATATCACCTTTCTATCCCAGCAGGTCCTTCATATAGAAGCTTAAATAAATCCCTGAAGGTGCAGTTTTCAGTGAAGCATTTAAACGCAGGTGCTGCTCGAGGAATCAGCTTCATGCATCAGTTATAACAGCGTTACGGTAATGCACCGCTGCAAAAGTACAGACACGGAGCGGCCAATGCATCTTACGTAAATCGGTAATAACCAATTACCGCAATCGCAGGCATAGTCAGAGCGCAGATATGAATGACTGGAACTGCTAGTTTATCAAACACGGCGGCACTTAGTGCTCGTCTAGCCGAATCAGGTCGTTTCGAATGACATTTTAGTGATTTAGTGATAAGGAGCTGATATGACAAGATTGCCATTTGATAGGTACATAAATCAATCCTACTTTCGACTCCGTTGTAACGCATGTTGTATATTTCAGTTGCGTTAGTATGGCTTAAGTTTATTCAGTTTACTGGATTCTCTGCACTTTAATGAAGTTATATGTGTATTGTTATATAACTGTACATCATTGTTAGTTACTGCTATCCGCTGTAAAGGTAGATACAGGTGCAAGACTTTGCAATAACGACCTAAAAGCAGTTGTTATGATTCCAGGGAACGCGGCTGATTTTTAGAGTCTATACATCATGAAGAAACGGCGATCGTGTGAGAAAGACTTATTCTGTACGGATGACAGGGCCAGCATTTCGGACCCAAGGGAAAGGCTATTGTGCATCGGAAAGAGACAAAATCATATCATTATATAGAAAACTCGTCGTAGTATTTAAAAACCAAGTAACTAACACTGTTATTAAGTGCGGACTTTAAATCAAGTGGTCGCGGTCGTTTTTATTTGCATAAAACTTTAAACGTGATCTTGAAAATATAACGCTTGCAACAAACATCCATGCATAGTGTGTTACTGCGAATGAAAATACGCGGGTCACAATTTATGATCCAAGTGTATAATGGTAAATAATTAAATAAATAAAACCGCAGGCTTTCACATCGAGTGCACCCCAATAACGTTTCATTGAAATGTCCATGTTATGTACGCCGGGCACTGATGGATGCAGGCCTAGCGATCTCTATAACAATGCCAAGCAAAGAATGTCACTGATTTACCAAAGCGGTCAGTTTTCGGGGATCCTGCGGCAGCTGGGAGAAGAAGAATCGGGCAGGTTTCAGAATCGGCGAGCGCTCGGATAAAAGGCACCGATTTCCCAGCCGCGCTTTTCTTTTCGGAACCAGCAGAAGTGCCCTCCGCACCATCCTCGGCGCTAGGACACGCCGGCCACTTTATTACCCTAAAACAGGGAGCATACACCGATCTTCAAAGCCAAACTTACCTTGCCGATTTTCGCTTAACTGCTTCTCAAACTCATCGAAATCGGACATTTTTCAGTCCGTACTAAAGACGTATTGCAAAATAAGCAGAGGTCCAACAGTAGGCCTTTGAATGGGCTACAGGCTGCATTGGGTTCTGCTGCTTTTTCTTCCGAGTCGCCTGCCCCTCCTCCCCCGAAGTCATCGGCTCTTCCTCGGTTGTATCACACACAGGTTCGGAAACATTCGATGCGCATTACCGTCCCCTCCTGCACTGGAGGGTTAAGGACAACGTGATTATATCGAACCAAAATTGAAATGTGCAAGTTGACTTTCCTAGTTATACGTCTTCATTTTTATTCTGGGTTTAACAACCATGAGTTTATGACGTATTTTACATGATTAGTTGGCGACTGGACCTTATTGTTTATATCTCTTATTAAGGATCCATCCATCCATACATCAATTATCAAAACCACACACTTACAATCCGAGTCTAGTTTCATATGCTGCGCTGCTGAGCGACCCGCAGAATATTATGCATGAGTACAAGTCACAAGCCCCGTTTCCACTAACACGGGGCCGGTTCTAGCTTGGTGCCTTTTGAGACCGAGGCAAAAAGATGCAGACTCTCCCCGTCGGGGAATCGAACCCCGGTCTCCCGCGTGACAGGCGGGGATACTCACCACTATACTAACGAGGAGATGTACGCGCACTACTTTTACATCTTCAAGATAAACAGCGGATGACTACTAACATTTGCGAGTAATCAATGACTGAGCTTCATGTCATGACCATGGTGCTCAAGAGAAGAAAAAATACATAATGTACGTCCACTGATACCAGAACAACCATATAGCTTTATACTAAGACGATGATTAAACGGAAAATTCCTTTACAAAACACTGCCACAAAATCATAGTTTCGCAATATTACATCGTGCAACGGGACACAGTGTAAGTACGTGAAGTCGGTAATTAAATCAAGAAAAAAAAGTGAGAGGAAAAGAATACTTTTCTATTATCATATTTTTCTAACTGGCCAAACTGAGTCATATTTTGATTATACACACTAACAGAAAAACAGTGCAAATCTCCGGTAGTCCGTTTCACTTGCGCTCCGCTATGGGGCAGTAACAAGCAGAGCTTAAGTGTGGAAGGAAAAAAAAAACACAGGACAGCATCAATCCCAACTTCACAAACGCCGGAGATCGAGATGCTGTAAGCATGACAATTAACATCTTTATCCAAGGGAACAGCTGCAAGACACAGATGCCGCGCCTAACAAAGGTAGGATCGATTCCGAAGTTCAGGCATTTACAGACGCGGACTCTTCTGGAGTTGATTTTTTTCGGGAGATACGCATCAACTTCAAAAGTATGAACCGCATTATATCTATATCTGTTATGACGTTGTAGCTATTGATACTGATGCATCACAAAAATAATTTAAATGTTTTTTCATTCTGACATATGTTCGTTCGGACGAGGATTTTATTATATGAGATAAGTTTTAAATGAAAACTTTTTTTAATCTATATGATTAATTCTCGAATCTAAGCCAGACTTCACATAAATCATTCATTCATAAATATAATGGAACATACAACATCCAGGTATCCATGAAATTTATGATCAGGCTATACGTTTGTGATAACAACAAAACAACACAACATGTATATTTACAATATATGGGCCTATTGTTTAATATTGCCTCCAAATTATAGCCAGACAATAACGCAATAGGCCGACATCAAACTATTTTCATGTAAAACAAAAGTGCTGGCAGTTTGCTTGTGCTTACAGACCCCGCCTTGAGCCCATCCAGAAAGATCCCAAAAATAACCGACAAGCAAAGGTTGTAACAATCTGAGCATGTTTAGTTTAATGTAATCAGGAGCCGAATTAATAACGCGAATAAATGATCAAACCGAAAGTCTGTAGTCGGGAATATCCGATAACGTCTTTGACGTGCAGTTAAGATAGTCAGAGGAAAAACCTTGTAGTTTACTTATATATATGCCTAAATATATGAGTGTGTCTCTCCGGTGATTTAATGATGAATATAACGATTACATATCAAATCACACATTAAGCAATTATTATATTACTAGGTTGAACGTTTTCACTATGTCTGTCGTCACCTTGATTTCACGATTTTGACTATTCTTCTTATCCCAGATTGAACAAGTCATTGTGGCGATGCAAGATCCCGACATGGGGATAAAGATGAAGAATCAAAGACTGTTAATCACAGTGATTCCACATGCGATGACAGGTGCACGATACATATTTTACTTTTTAAAAATAATTTTTCGTGCCGCCCGGGTTGTCTTACACCCGGCCGTGCAGTGTCCCGGGGGCCGGGTCCTAATGGTCATTTAAGCCCTTCACAGGAAAGCCCATACATCGGCGGTCTTCGGGAATCCTGTGCATTAAGACTGTCATCGATCTCCTTGCGCTCATATTTATTTATGTAATTTATTTATCGAGTTCAGCGTTTTTGATTTATGACGGCTTAATGCATTTCTCGACTCTAACTAGATGCCTTCCTCGCTATGCCTTCCCAGGAAATGATATCGTGGAGTGGCTAATTCAGAAGTACTCCATCATGGAAGAAGGTAGGGCCGAGAAGTATGTAGGGAAGCGTTACCTGGTGCTCTTATGTGAGGTTAATCGATTGTTTTTTTCCCTTCGTGACGACGATGGCGCCCCTGCTGGCGAAAGACGTCATCAGGTTTTTTTTTTTTTGTAATAAAATAACAGAAATAAACGAGTCTTTTGAATAATAAATACAAATGAAGTAATAGAATTTGTCATCCATACAACAGATTAGCCTAGCTGCATTTATGTGTAAGCATATGCAATTCACGTGTCTGACAGAAGCATGTTCTGTTCCATTGATATTGCTGAGCCTGTGAATTAATAAATGTCAGAATTGAGCTTGTCCATAACATAGACACCCCATTCGCCTGAAGCTTTTGGGATTTTCTTCCCCTGGCGTCAATTTATCTGCTGAATTATTTATCTTTCTGCTGAGAGGCTATTAGTACAAATAATCTGTAGGCCAGTCCCGAGTCGCGCCGCTACGCATGCTGAGCTGTACGGTTTGATAGTCCCGATGCAAACTTCGCTGATAGCCAGAGGCAGTCAGTCATGCCTGGAGAAATATCGCTATCCGTCTCCCTCATTATGCAGTTCTGCAAGACGCTGTTGTCCTGAATTCCCGGGCGATGCAGATGAGGTTTTAAATAGCAAGGGAGCAGATTTCCCTGATTTACAGCCCAGATTGGAAAAGAAGTCGGAATGGAAAGGAGGGGACTTTTAGGCAGTAGATGGCAGATGCATTAACAGACTTGAATGGGCAAAAAACCTGTTGCCCCGGTAAGCAGTTACCCCTCCCTGTAAACACTAGGCTTCCCCCTAGCAGCGCTGTTGCTGCGCCGGTCTGAAACCCCCGGGAGCGCCTGACTGCCAATGGCCGCGGAGGCAGCCGGAAAGTGGAAAGTCCCAATTACTCGTAATTAATTATAGTTCCGATGAGGAATGCACCATCCCCGCGGCTTATTCTGTGCACCATGTCAACGTTTTTTCCAGTTACTTGCTATACCGTAAAATAAAATATAATATGCCTACTCAGTTTCTAGTTATCGTGTGTTCTACTGTATTCCACTGACAAAAATTTAGAGAATTACTATGCCTAAATCTGGGCTACGAGTAGTGGATTTGTTTGAGCTTTGAGTAGTTTACGTGGAAATGAGTGACCACTTTGTGTGTTTTCAGAGGCACTTCATGTGGGGAATCTGATCGTGAAGCACGGCTACATTTACCCCCTAAAGGACCCCAGGACGCTCGTCCTGCGGCCCGACGAGACGCCGTATCGCTTCCAGGTAACCTAAAACCACGGTTTCTTCAGATGGAGGGCAGCGCGAGAGGGTGGTGGCCATGTGGGGGGGCACGCATATCGAAACTATTCGTTGGAGAGACTGCGGAATTACCGTGTAGGACAGTATTTCTCAATCTGGTCCGGGCTCCAGAGCTGAGAGGGTGCAAAAACGTAGACTGTCTGGTAGGGAGCTGGGAGGGAGCAAAAACGTGGATCATCTGTGTGTCGCCGAGGACCGGATTGGGAAACACTGATGTATGAGAACCAATGCCAGTTAAAGTAGCAAAATGCCTTCCACCCGCCTTGTCCCTGACATGTTAAATCACAAAGCACCTTTGTCACGCTGCTTCTGAATAGTTTCAAATGACAGCATCTCCTTTTTGCTAGACTCCGTACTTCTGGAGCTCTCAGCAGTGGCCAGCCTCCGAGCTAGATTACGGTGATTACCAATTATTAATCATGTGCTCGCCTATTACATCATTACTTCCCTTTACTAGAATAATAGAAAAACACAGTTTCTTGCCATGTCTTTCTTTTGCTCTTCTAAAGCGATTTATTTGACTAAGAAGAATATCAGAAAGCAAGGGCAGCTGATAGACTATGAAAAGGTAAGAGAAAATTTTTATTTATGTACATTTCAATGCTATTCTTATTCGCTGGTCTGAAGCATTGCTTGATGAGATCATGTGATAGCTGAATGCTCATGGGAGTTTTACTTACACAAAATATTATGAGGGTAGAAGGAAAAATGATTGGTTCAGAGAGATAACCAATTAGATTGTACATGAGGTGGATCCGAGCAACTAGAGGAGGCAGGAGCAACCAATCAGATGTCTTGGTCCTGCCTCCTCTGCAATCTGATTGGTTATCTATCCGAACCAATCATTTTCCTTCTGCCCTCAGAACATTTTTGTGTAAGAAAACCTCCCACCAATTATGCACATAGTAGGATCGCACATAGACATCCACCAACTTGCCGCCATGTTGCGTCAGGGTCAACGCATTTTAGGTTCTCATCAGTAAGAGGGTTTGTGAATCCGACACTGCCAGCTGATATCCTGGGAGGGGTTCGGCCTGTGAGTCATAACGTGAACCCATGCAGCAACGCAGCCAGCCGTGCGACCTGGCAATGTCGCATTTAAACATCGTCTCCGCAGGACAGCTACAACATGTTGCACAAACGGATCAACCACACCTGGGACTTCGTGGTGATGCAGGCGAAGGAGCAGCTCAGGTAAACCCCACCCCAGCCCGGGAATACTGTCGCATCGAGCTATGAAATCAATTTCATAAATGCACACAAGGGGACAGATGAGAATGGATGAATAAATCTCGTATTAAGAGGATGATGATGTTACCTAAATTAAAAAGTAACATGGTGTGTGGTCATAATTTCCCTCCTATCTGTTAAATCAGACCTCAGCCTAAACACTAGAGTCGGAAATCCATTTCTAAGTGAAAAAGGAAACAGAAAAATGAAAACCCTACCTTGCAGTTCAGTGATTACCGCTATATGCTAATTACCCAGTATGCTTTCTGACTCTCCATCGACTGCTCTGCTCCTACCAGGGCAGCCAAACAGAGGCGCAAGGCGGACCGCATCATGCTGGAATGTCAGGAACAGGCCTACTGGCTCGTCAACAGACCGCCAGTAAGCACCTCCCCCGAAACCCCTGACTCCCTACATCTGCCCCGGCGAAAACCCAGTATGCTGTGATTAGAGTAAAGCACACACTGGGTAAACCTGAACTCAATGCACCTTGGCAGCTCGAATATCGCCTCAGGCTGGGGGCGATTCTAGGATTTTTTTGAGGTTGTGGGGCAGAGTGGTGGCTCTGGGCCTAGGGATCTGTGCAAGCAAGTGGAAGGTTGTTGGTTCAAATCCTGTGAATGCCCAGAGTGATTCTACTCCGTTGGGCCTTTCAGCAAGGGCCTTAACCTGCAATTGCTTTGTCCTGGGTATGACATTAATCTACATGCAGGCCTGTTAGGAGATCCTTCAACTTACAGGGGAAACTTGGCAGGATTGGCAGGAAGGCATAGGCAGGGTCCCATTCCCCCACAGAGAGCTGGGGGGTTGTGCAGTTCTCTCCCACGACAACGGGTTTGTTCAATGAAGGAAGGCAAAGGAAACATCTGTAAGGACATATGGAACATTTCCGGTATAATTTTCGATCTCCGTCATCTCCAGAGCATTGAGCTCAGCAAAATTCACGGGGGGGGGGGGGGGGGGGGGAGTTTTATCTTCGTTAAGTAAGACACACAGAGTGTCTCCATGCATACTTTGTGGGGGAGGAATATATCACTTCAGGCCTGATAACCCACTACTGCTTCAGTGTGATCATGAAATATTTACTTAGCTGGGAAGAAGCCTATGTTCTGTGGGACGAGAGCTTTCAGAAGACAGACAGGACAACAGGCTGCGGGAATGAGCAACTGCACCCTCGCTGAGTGTAATTTGGAGTTCATGAATAACACAGGAGAGTGGAGAATGAAAGTGTGGGACAGGAGCAGAGTGTGGTGTGTATCTGGCTTAATCCCGGCCGTCACTAGGGCCCCTTTCTGCTGGGTGCGCAGCATCTCTCAGGGCTAATAAGCATCAGCGTTTATGTGGGCCATTATCCCCATCCGGGGCGGCATCAGGAGGTGGGAATGGCAGCCACGCAGCTGCGGATCACATCCTAAATTCAGCTTATTTTGCAGATGTACCTTTTATTGAGACTAGAGCAGTTGGGGGTTTAGGGACTTCTCTCAGGGGTCCAGTGGTGATGTCACTCTGCTGACTGTGGGATTTAAACCGGCAACCTTCCAGTCATAGGCGGCGACTGCCAACCCGCTCAGCCACACACCACCTTCATTGATGAAACCCACCGTTTTGACGCCAATTAGACGGAAACACAGTTGAGCCAAAAACCACGCAGCGTAGGGCCCCCCAGTCAGGTGCTGCTCGTGTTTAAAAGGCAGGGACGCTCTGCACTCTGGTACGGCCAGGTGGACGGGGGAAGCTGGGGGGGGGGGGGGGGATTAAAACCAGCAAATGACAAAATGGCCGCTTCCTGCCTCCTTTCTCTTTGCCCGAGAAACACGAGACGCATCGCTAAGACTGGTGATGCTTGGATCTGGGAGAGAGGAGTGCGAAGGGACTGGGAGACGGCCTGAAGCTAAAATGCAGACATGCTGTGTTTGCGTCTCCCCCCCCACCACCCCCCCACTTGTTGGGCCTTTTAAACGAGCTGGAAGAGGATCCCACCTCCGGAATACCGGATCCATTATCTGACCTCTATTCCTGCGGCTCAGGCTTAATGCTGCATGTTAGCGGAGAGATAATGGATGTAATTGCAAATAGCAGCGTAATAATTTGCCAAATAGTCTCTCTGCTGTTAAGTCCTGAGCTGATCTGAAGCACTTTAATTGGGATTTAAGGAAACCATGTTAAATCAGATTGCATTCAGTATCGACATTTGGTTAGTTTATTCTGTAAAGCAGGGTACCCCAGTCCTGATCATGGATACTGTGTCACCGACTGGCCCTCCAGGACCGAATGGTCCTTTTGGAAAGCTGTCACACTGTCCCCTACTGGGCAGTGTCGCCATGGGCTGTACCCAGTGGCATCATGGGAAATGTGACCAGTAGTGCTAAGGGGTATTAATGCAGCGTTAGACCGGCGTCAGTCTGCTTGAGAGAAACGAGCTCACTCTTCATCTGAAGTTCAGCTAAGGATTTCTCACCCTCTGATTTTCTGCAGCCGGGAACATTCAGCGTTCAAGAACAAGGCCCTGAGCGAAGGAACCGGCACAACTCCCGAGTCCAGCTGGTCTGAGCTTTTTATTAAGCATATACATTTTTTCCGTAATGCCAGTACCTGCTGTTTATCGCCTCTGTCAGTCACAGGACCGGATCCGGGCAAACAAGAGAGCCGCTCGGGGCCTAGATAAGATCAAAGTCATGAAGAAAAAATATGTATATTAATATCTATATATATATGGCAGCTATAGGCAGAATAGGCTGTTGCCTTGGGCCCCCAAATTACCCAAGGAAGTGAAGTGATAATCAGTGTTTTTGGTGGGAGGGCATCCGAGGGAAGCTCGTGTGTGAGTGTGACAGCACTTCGTTGTGCTCATCTTTCTGTCTCACTTCTTCCTCACTTCCTGCTCTCGTTTTCCATGCTAACGTAAGTACGTCAGCAGTCCCACAATACATACTCGTAATAGTGCTATATTATTCATGGTTTCTAGACTGGATGTCTGCTTAGTAAAGCCAGGAGCTGAGTGTGAGCAGAATTCCTACTGTCTGATTCCTTGCATGTGATTCGCTCGTGGGAGTTTTACCCTCACAAAAATGTTCTGAGGGCAGAAGGAAAAATGATTGGTTCAGAGAGATAACCAATTAGATTGTAGAGGAGGTGGGTCTAAGGAACTAGAGGAGGCAGGAACAAGACATCTGATTGGTTGACCCCCCCCCCTCCTCTAGTTGCCTGTATCCACCACTTCTACAGTCTGATTGGTTATCTCTCTGAACCAATGAACCTTGTGCCCTCAGAACATTTTTGCGCAAGTAAAACTCCCATAAACATGTGGCTTATATCATGTTTAGAGACGGTTTTGTTTCTTCCTTCTTTACAGAACAGAACGCGGACTACTACAAAAGAGAGGTAAGCCTGAAAGAATTTAGAGTGAACCTATTTCAGCTGATGGGATGGTTGCCAAGAACAACCAAAGAGGGTGATTAAGTGGGCTCTTAAGAATGCTGTCATAAGAAAATTGCTTCGGAAGGATCTACATCTGTGTTGTCGTTTTCTTTTGTTGGCTCTCAGATATTGACAAATTCTGTTTAAAGGTACAACAGCATGGCTCTTATCAGGGATTGGATGTGTTTTTTCTGACTCTTATATTCCCCGTGTGATTTTTCATGGCTCCCGACACCAGATTGAACACATCAGGAAATCCCTGGGCCGCTCGAGGGTCAAGTCCTCCATCTGCCTGGAAAGGTTGGATAACAGCCTCCCCCACCTACCCCCCCCCAACACCTGTGATTCAGCCTCAGTCCCAGCATAGCTGGGGGACCACTGGTTCGACACCAGTCCACATTAGTCCCTAACTGGGGGATATCTCTGGGTATTCTGTATACTGTGCCTCTGATTGGTGGGGGGGGGGATCTATTTCATGTTAATTCTGACAAAAATGCTGGGGACTGCTCTTTGTGAAAATCTAACCTCGTTATTTCGTTCTTTCGTCCATCTGCCCATCCATCTTTCACCATAAATCTCAGAGTCACACATATCCTGGATTAATGATGCCTAACTAATATTGAAACCGGTTGACTATTAAACTGAATTGAACTGTATTTAACTGCAAATAATTACTTAATATTGATCAGAAGGTCGCCGGTTCAAGCCTGGCTTCAGCACACTTGTGGGTCCTTGAACAAGGCCCTTAACCCCCAGGTTCCTGGGAGCCTCTACGGGCAGCTGCCCTTTGCTACCAAGCTTTCTCTCACCTATGGAGAGCAAGATGGAGGAGATGAAAAGAGAATTTCCTTATAGGGTTCAATGACGTATAATCATTTCGTCACCATTTCGAGCTCCAGTTTGCTGGAATATGCCAGCATTGAACCTGAATATTTGATGACTTGCAAGGATTATAGAAAGTAGGACTAAAACTGGGAATGGCTGGTCTTCTGTGTTCAGCTTCCTTAAGTTCAGCGAGCAGTACCTGAACCATGACCCCATGATGCAAGGCTGCCCCCCCAGCAACCCCTGGATAACAGATGACACGGCACTCTGGACGCTGAATGCCGACATGTGAGTGTGCGTTACCGCGCCCCATCCTGCCTCTTCAGGGCCACACCCCCAGAGGTGACTGTCGTCTCTTCACTTCCACGCCTCCTGGTGCAGGGTGGAGACACCCACCAAGCTGCGGGTGGAACGATGGGGGTTCGGCTTCACGGAGCTCCTTAGGGACCCTCTGGGACGGTGCAAGTTCAGGGAGTACCTGGAGAAGGAGTTCAGTGGTGAGCAGCATGTAGACCCCCCCGCCCAAGTAGATCAGCTTCATGGAGGCATCGTCAGCAAGTAAGAATCATATTCATTATTTGATCACTGCGGGCCTATTTGGGCAGTGTGTGACTCAGCAGATTGGGATTCATTGCAGGAGGTCATCAGCTCAAATCCCAGAGTCAGCTGAGTGACCTCACTATTGGGCCGTCGATCAGTTACTCCAGGGACTGACTGACCCTGCCCTCTCAAAAAAAAAAAAAAATAGGATCTAGCATCTGCTAAATTAATAATCATGATCCCTCTATGAAAGGCAATTCTCCTCCATATTGGCATCGTGATGAGCGCCTCCTGCAGGTAGCTGATGCATGCGCTGTTTCATTCACAGTGGAGAACCTCTGTTTCTGGGAGGCCTGTGAGGACATCCGGCACGGCGAGAGCGCTACGATCCCGCAGAAGGTGGAAGAGGTCTACAAGTGAGTGCGACCTTGTGGCCCAGTGGGACAGTTTGCATCCCAGTTGAATTTAGAGCAGGCCCTGATGTGGCACTTGCTTACTCCCAGTGGGACTGCAAAGCTCAGGCTCATCACTTCCTTCCCCCCAGGCAGTTCCTGGCCCCGGGAGCCAGCAAGTGGGTAAACGTGGACAGCAAGACCATGGAGAAGACCCTGCAGGGCATGAAAAGCCCACATCGTTTTGTCCTGGATGACGCCCAGATGCACATCTATTTCCTGATGAAGAAGGTAGGAGCATTAACTGTGCACAGCCATGAAAGTGGATGACAGCTTCATTAAAACGGGCTCTCGGCCTCTCCTCTCACCCTCAGGACTCCTACGCCCGCTATTTAAAGTCCGATCTCTACAAAAACATGCTGGCTAGAGCCATAGAACCACAAGAGACCAAAAAAAGGTAAAACTATTATCTTCTATAAAAGGGGTCTTTCTGTAATATATTCCATGTATTTTATATAAGGGGATAAGACTCATATTGGTGTGGGATACACACAGGTTCTGTTTCTGGGGTTGTTAACGATTAATTCCAGGGATTTTTGGGCTTAGTGTGAACTGCTGGCTTCAGCTTAGCTTCGTCACTAAGACTACACAGAGTTCTGTAATGTTAATTGCTTTTGCGTCCCCTGTGATGCTCTCCAGTTTCTGTTTGTAATTCCACGGTAGTCAAGGATTTTCCAACATGGCTGACTTAGAAAAGGCAGTGCCACAAGTGTTAGCGGAACGCTAACATGTTCTCCTTCCCATCATGCCCCAGTGTCTTTCCCTTTGTGAGACGCCAGCGGCACTCCAGCCGTAACCCTGCCCTTTTCGCCCAGGCCTTAGAGGACAACGGCAAGACCAAGTCCCTGGGGTCACCAGCAAGTCCCACAGCAGCCTGCTCTTCCTAACACTGCCTCCTGGGGGGGGGATGCACTCTGAGCTCACTGCTGCCCCACAGAGGCTGTTTGGGGGCGGTGCTCTGCTGCTCTATTTGACGCAGTCTTCCAGGATTTTTAACTTCGGATGTATTTTTATTATAGTGTCATGTTAAATAAGAACAGACTAAATTATGGTTTAGATCAGAAGTGAGAAAAGTCCTGTGTCTCTATATATAGGAAAAGTTTATTTCATTAGTAACAGACAAACCATAGTTGAGCCAAATATTGCCTTATTACTAAGTAATAAACATCTGCATACAACTTTCACTGAAACAATGGTTGTAATAGATAAATAGCCATTTAAAACTTGGCATTTAGCTCAGTGCTTATAATGTGGATTGTGTCCCATATTCCAGATCAAAACTGTGCAGTTTCGAACCTGCATCATGTCTGCTTCAGATTCCAGCAGCTTCTCTCATCCTTTGTTCATTTACTTCTTCAGCATTTCTCAATAAATTAAGCAAGTTTTTAATTCACCTTTAGTGGAATTCTGTCACTTAAATACCAAAATAGAATAACACAGGTGTCGTACTTTTCAACCATTTTTCTTTTGGCTTATAAACGGCATGTGCTACTCTGAGATCACTGACCTGCTGGAGATGTGGTTCGGAACCGCAGGTGACCTCGAGTTCTTTTTTTTTTCCTCCGTGGAGGGAATCAAACAACAAAAGAGATTAGCCAGAGATCCACCCTGCACGGACTTGCTGGTATGATGGGAACGGGACCTAGATTTACTGGAAGCACAAAGAGAGCAAACTAAATTCTGCCCAACAGACAGGCGGAACAAATCGCTACAAAAGGTTTCAGTCACCTGTCTCCCCTGCCAGGACAGCACCTCCCTCCCACAGCGCACCAACAATACATTATACTATTATACCGTGTCTTGGAAAAGTATTGGAATCCTACTTAGTGTTTTAAAAAGCAGCACATTTCTAAATTATCTATATCCCAGTCCCTGAAAGCTATAACTAAAGATTACTGAGGGTAAGATGAATCTCTGCTGCATCTCATAAGTTCATTAAAAATCGAAACTTCCTTTCTTTCAGAACTGAATTTTCTGCCATGTTGGTCTTTAAAATTGTCCATTCGGCTCCAACAAGCTTTCGAACTCCAGTTTGAATGAAATATTGGGCTGCGAATGTGAAGTAGACAGGGTCATGGTGAGGAATGCGTCAGGAATATGGGGCGTGTCTGGAAGTCTGTGTCCATCACCAAAGCCTGTGATATTCATTATTGGCGGTTTGTTTATTGGCTGCTAAGGCTCACAATGGAAGCTCAATACTAAGTGTTTTGAATTACTGAAGTTTGCATGTTGACGGAGCCGGGATGGATGGATGGATGGATAGATAAATGTTTAATAATACATGCAGTACAAGTGTCAAACTAACTTTACCAGACAAGCCCACAAGCCCATTAAAACGAGGCTCTCAGTTTCTCTTGAAATTCTTATGTAAAAAAAAAAAAAAATAATAATAATAAACTACTTTGCATGTTACTTTTTAATAGATTTCCTTTTTAAAAAATTAAATCTGACTACGCAAATCCTTCAACTCCTACACTACCCATCAAGGCAATCCTCAGGATTCCAGCAGCACAGAGTTAACTGATGTTCTGCGCGGTTCTTAAAAATGCATGAAACTCGCGAGATAAAAATAAAACAACCGCAACAGAGAATACTGAAATTCCGTCTTCATATTACTGAAACATACAGGATTAAGAGACAACATGAAGTTGGGAAAGGGATTGGTGGGGGGTGGGGGGTGGGATTAAAGGCACTGTCAGCATAACATCATAAAGACGGCACCGATGTCCATTTGCCATGGATTATGTTGTATTCTGCGACTAAAAAGGACCCATAATCTGATTAAGTTCACATCAGACTAATGAGTGAATCTTCTCTGACAGCATTACTGACGCATAGCCCGCCATCCAGAGCTGCATTAGTGCGTTATGGGTTTCTAAGGCCCACCTTAACACAGCAGGGAAACACGTGCTGCTTAGTACGCTATTTCTCGGATCTGTAACATCGTAAGGTCACAGTACAACGTCGTGTCTTTCTGCAACTTTATAGCAGGGCTGAACAGCCAGGTGGCATTTTGGGCATTTTCAAGGTGAGCCGATGGGTAGGCGAGCCGGCAAAAATCTTGGGGAACCCCCCCCCCCCTTTCCCAGTCAGCAAAATTTATTGCACAGCAAAAGTTATGGAGACCCCAGCTCTGTAAAATTTACTGTGGGAGTCCAAGGAAACTTTAAAAACACAATATCTCAATCTCCGGAGTCCTTTAAACCTAAAAAATATACAAAGAAATCTATGCTGTGATTCTGCTAGAGAATTTGGGCCCCATGAATGCATATCATATTGGGCCACAAACCCACACCAATGCAGTTATGTTCCAAGTTTTTTACTGTCCTAATCTCCCCCCCTTAACTGCGCCCCAGACTTGATGTTCCACGTTACAATTTCAACCAAATGTTGTGTGTTAAAAAAAAAATTAAATTGTGCACCAAAATTTTTTAACATGAAAGCAAGCATTAATAAAACTTAATCAAATGTTGATTTTTTTTTTTTTATATATAGAATTTCTCATTGTTTTGCTGATATCTGGGAAAACTGGGTTCATGGATCGGGATGGAAAGGCATGTTCAACGCACATTTTTTTTTAAATATTGATTTCCAGCAACTAATAAGCAAATCGAGGGAAATCTGCAAGGTACAAATCTGCAAGGTACAACAGAACCGTTCATCTCATTTCTACCCCGTCAAATCGCGTCCCAGGCTTTCTGGACCTCCCACTGAAATGCATTCAGCGACATCCACCTAAACAATTGCATTACCCCGGCAACGGGACTGCAGTAATCTCATTTAGTCTGAGAATTTGTGTGTCAGAAGGTAGAAAATTAGGATACGGACACGTTGCTCAAAGAGTGCCACGGAGTCACCAGCAGTATCATCAAACACGCCATTTAATACAATAATTTTTTTATCATTGTTTGTATAAATACAAATGATTCTTATTAAACAGCATGACTGACTCGTGCAATACAAATAGGCATATGCATCAAAACCTTTATTAGATTTCAGAAATCACAGAAGAAAATCAAGCTTGGCAAAATAAAAATTATGCAAAATTATCCAGTATATTTCAGCCGTTTCTATAAATGTACGCTAAGGTGGTACTTGCCAACGCCGAAACAATTCTCTCATCCAGTCACAGTGCTCTTTAAAATGGAGATACTTTAATTTATTTAAGGTTGAGTTAAAACACGACATTTAATATTCAGAATAAAATCAAAATCTGATAAGGGATTCACATCGTTTACCGTTTAACTGGTATGTCCATTTTCGATAGGCTTGTTGGGTGGGTAAAAACCCTATTTAACTGATCAGGGTCACTTAGGCAAGTTCACCTTAATTAAAAACAAAATAACTAAACAGCACATAACTAGTCAAAGTGTAAACTCTGCTGTTGGCAAAAACTGTACGGCTGGACCCCCAAGGGCACCAGCGACTGTAGGGCCTTGCTTGGCCAGTAGGGGGCCCCCTTGCACGTGACATTGCAAGGATTTGTAAGTTGTAGGGCGCAGATGGGAAACGAGGTGGGGTAAGAAGCATTTAAAGTGCGGAGCCACATACAGCCATGGGGGTGGGTTTGGGTTTCTAGCACAGCCTGCAAAGACCAGAATAAGTTCCTTTCCTCAACACACTAGCGCCCCCTTGGCCAAACACGACCCATGGTCACCTTGCAAATCATTAAGCTGCCCTGAACCCCACTCTGCTTTCAGTAAGTGCCATTTAAAAACAATGATATACACACATTTTCAGGAGAGCACCTGTGAAGTCACCCCCCCACACACACACACACACACTACTGGCATTGTTTGGCACCCGACCCATGTAAACCTGACCCCGATTTGCATAATTTATTCAGGTATATATCAGAAACCAGGGTTTCTGCCACCTAGAGGCTGTACGGCGCAACAAGAGACAAATCGCCATCAAAAACACAGGACCTGGAGAATCACCCGGGGTGGGGGGGATACATACTGTCACATACTGGCGTGGGTGGGGGAGGACGCAGGCAGTGTGGCAGTCAGCCAATGGGCGAATTCACGAGAAAAAACACTGTATGTTAAAAACCGCTAGCATCCAGCATGAGAGAAAAAGGTCAAAGCGAGTCAGGGTTTTTCCGGGGGGGGGGGGGGGGGGCAGGGTTGGTCTTACCTACACTGGCATGGGAGGGGTGGGAGGCATTGGTTAATGGTACAATGTGCAAGACAATTATCTGGGAGAGGAAAATTAACTTCCCCTAAAGTAAAACTAAAGTCACAAGAAAACTGTGGTACCCTCTGTCAATAGACCACACTCAAAAAACTCTGAGTAAAAGAGGAACGTTATTGGCCTGGCTAATCTCTCTCTCTCTCTCTCTCTCTCTCTCTCTCACACACACAGCTTGAAATGCTTTTTACACATTTACACTAATGTATATCACAATGCTACCAAAGCTTTGCAAATGACCACAGAGCGGGACTGACACCCAAGTGTGTGTAGAACCACACACACACACACACACACACACACACACACACACACACACACACACACACACACACACACACACACACACACACACACACACACACACACTCACTCTCTCTGAAGTGCTTTAAAAACATAACGGATAAATTATTTTATGTGCAAACTGGGAGGGGGCAACAAAAAGTCGCAAAACACACATGGAATCGATCCCCTCCCCCATCACAACCAACCCTCGGTGAACGAAACCAGAAAGTCAGTCATTGGCATCCCGGGTTCCGGACTTTGCTGAAATGCACGACCGGTGCGGGTTCTGGCGGGGGCTGACTGGGGGCAGGGGGGGTTGGCCTGGTGAGCAGCGCGGCAGTCGCCTTCCACGCATCACGTCTGTGCCAGCTGCAGCTCCTCCAGGCCGTCTTTGCCCAGGTGGTAACGGGCCAGGTCCTTCCGCGTCACCAGTCCCACCACCTGGGCACCGGGAAAATGATTGGTACGTAGAACAGGGCATAGATAGCTGGTTATGTTATGAGGGAGGGGTGGGAGTAGCACAGGAAACCAGGGTGATAACCTTGATCTAGATGGATGCCCAACGGCCACTGGCTGAAAACCGATGCAGTAATTTTCGAATTTTACAATGAGAATGGAGATATGTGCTGGAGATGACGAAGGCCTGAGGACCTCGCAAGGCAGACGCACCTGGTTGTCACTGTCCACCACAATGAGGTGCCGCAGACCAAGGGCCCTGAACAGCTTGAAGACACGAGGAAGCGACGTCTCCTGAAAAAGAGGCAGAAGAACACAGTCGCAGAACATGACTGTTTAGTCAAATGTGTCTCTGGTTCTCAAGGACCAAGACCAAGGCTGAGACTGAGACTAGTACCTGCGTGACAGTGTAGGGGGTGGGATTCATGAACTCCGTCAGGTCCATCATGCACTCCCTCTCGTCTTGGGACACATGGATGGACTGGATCGGAGGGAAGCGAGGGTAGGCATCCCGGAAGTCCTTCAGCTGCAGTTTGCGCAGATTGAGACGAGAACGAGCCCGTTCCACAAACACCTGGTTGAAAAGAGTACACCGGTCACAACGTGGATGAGCACACTTCTCATTGGCTTGCTGCACTGACATTCGCAACCGTGTACGCAGTAAACAGACCCCTCATTGGTCAATCGCACTGCCAGTCACATCCAGGTATTCAATAATCAAACCCCTCATTGGTCAGCTGCACTGTCATTCACAGGCATGCATATACACCAAGCACCCTGATAGGTGTTAGTGTGGACAGACATGCTCCTTATTCAGCTGACCTCTGCAGGAACCTTAGGTCACACTCACCTTGTGTTTCAGGAGCACGATAAGCTGGGAACGCAGGATTAAGCCACAGATTTTCCCTGGCTAAGAGCACAAAATTCAGATTAGCAAAGCCCCAAAGTACATCATGTGACAAATCTCCAGGAAAACAAAATCACCCCTAGTGGGAGGGACATACCTCACAGCCATCACTCAACCCGGAGACTACAGGGAACCCGTTGTGATTGGTCGAGGTGTTGCTGAGCACATCCACAATAGTGCCCACTTTCTCCACCAGGTTGAAGCAGGTTACTGGAGAGCTCATAACCTCCCTGAATGGACAGACACACCAAACCTGAATATACAGTGAGAATGAAGCACCAATGTCTTGCTAAAGGCGTGTACTGGGCTCATTGAAGCATTAGCAGGGAAAATCCTGTAGGGGGCAATATACCTGGCAGTCAGGGAGTGGGAGGTGGCTGGGGCATCCCAGTGCAGGAAGGGCACACTCTGCAGCTTGATGTGGATGTCGTATAGCCCCTGTGGGAAAATTCGAGTCACTCAGAAGAGCTTAGGATCACATCTGCACAACATTCACAAGCTGCCACCCCTTGAAGTTTTACTTCCTCTAAGCAGATTTGCTGGCACATTGAGGAACAGAGAAGCGAAACGAGCTGTCACAGCATGATGTGCCACCTTAAGTTAGACAGCTGTGCAAAAACAACGGAAGGGTTCTCAAAATCAGTCACTGGAAGGACAGATGAAAAAAAGATGGCGTCAGACTGGTGGCTAGCTGCACCACCCACACCAAAAGCAAACATGAGACCGGAGCAGTTAACGAAACACGACTGGCCCGATTCCAAGTTCTGCACGGTCTGAAAGGCGATGAGCTCATCACTCACTGACAGGCTCACACATAATGCCAAATGGACCAACCCGCTCCAACCCGAAACGTCAACACTGACCTCCACGAAATAATCGCCCACGATCTT
Organism: Brienomyrus brachyistius; assembly: GCF_023856365.1. Classification (NCBI taxonomy): domain Eukaryota; kingdom Metazoa; phylum Chordata; class Actinopteri; order Osteoglossiformes; family Mormyridae; genus Brienomyrus; species Brienomyrus brachyistius. The sequence goes on along the minus strand of NW_026042434.1, from coordinate 80,743 downwards.
CGCCGTCATCAGAACCAGCATTATGGGTAGGCCGTAGGTGACATTTCCGGTGGCTTCCACCATGATGACAGTCAGGCTGAGGGTCATCCTCACGATCCCACCTGGCAAAGACCTTCGTAAACAGACGCAAACCCGAAGCCTCATGTGCCTCCATGCACCTCTAGACGAGCTCTGAAAAGCAGGCTGACCGCGGACGGACACTCACCAAGCTGGGCGGCGGCTCCAATCAGAGCGTACTTCCCAGGGTCGGCCAAGGTCTGTCAAACGAAACGCCACAAATCATAAAACATGCTCATTCAAAAACTTCGAGGGGGCTTTACTTCCAACAAACATTATGTTAAACTACATCTATGCCGACATGACGCTGGGCGGCCCAGGAAATCGATACAGCACTAACCAATAGGGCACCTTCAAAGAGTCACGTGACTGCTTAAAGAGTAAATCTGATTGGACAACAAAGAGGAAATCAATCTAAAGCGGGTGTTGAAGGAGGCCCTCTGACTTCTAAAGACCCCGTTCAATTTCCTTAATATATCAAAACCTGCAGCGTTTCCATTAAAGTTCTGCACAAACAAGCAAATTTGTTGACAAAGTGAAATTGCATAAAGGGTGTTTCCATTAAGTAACATCATGGAAACAACACCTGCAATTTATGATTCCGTGCCTCAACATGGATTGAGCTTTTCATGAGATACGAGCTCTAGAACCAAGTCATCGTGTCCTACACAGCAACAAGTTCGCAAAATCGGCTTCCATTTCAGTTTTGCGAATCGCCACAAAAACCACTTCAATCAAACTGAAAGCGTTTGAGGGCTTGTCCTCCTGAAATATAATCGTACCCATTAACGGATTTTCAGTTTTGCTTCTTCAAAATGTGCAAAAAAATCAAGGTCAGTGGAAAACGTCGCCACTGTGAGGTTTCTCTCTGCTGAGGGAAGAGTTCTGCTATCGTGACGGCCCCTCCTCCGCCAGCGGACCACGCCGCCTCACCGGCTATACGGCGCTTCCCCAGGAACGGCGACCCGTCCTGATGTACCTGTATGGAATTGTGCGGCGTAATGGAGGCCAGAAAAATGCCAAAGAGCCGCCCCCAGGCGGCGCCGATGAGCAGCGAGGGGATGAAGACCCCGGCGGACACAGTCAGGCCGTATGTCCAGCAGGCCAGGAAGAAGTAGGTGATGGTGAAGATTCCCAGGGTCACGGGATTGTAGGAACCTGCCGGGGGGGGGGGGGGGGGTGGTGGTGGTGGAATTCATCACCTAAGTCAGTGTTTCCCACGTTTTTGCTAAAATGTTGATCATGTAGTTGATCCCCAAGAACGCTAATCTAGCGAAACCAGCTAGTTTTACTTGATTCACCCTTGTAATGAGGATACAGGTGTACAGAAATTATTTCATGATGAATGGCATTTTTCATATGATCATTTCCATTTTTCTACCTGGTGTAAAGTGCAATTTGGAGCCGATCAAGACCAAGCCATGTTACTTTGGTATGTCTTTCATCCACTAGAGGGCATGGATGAACACAGTTTAGTGCCGTTCGAACTTGCCTACGGTGGCATTCGTCAGGGCACTTGAGAAGCGCTCCTGTTCTCCCCAGGCAGGGTGACAGTCCCCCCATCCCAAATGAGGGAAGCCTTGAATAATTGAGGAGGATTGTGTGTATGGGTTTAGCTGTCTGTCTGGGAAAACAATCAGCCAGAAGCGGCCCGTAAACAAACCTACGACACGACAGAGGTGGCAGACGAGTCTGACTGTTCAAACAGCTGCCCCGGACCTAGCCAGCCTGTCACCAATATCAAACACAGGTGTTCATTCTAAAGATGGACAACGGACTGTAATTATAATCTCTTCCAGAAGAAGGGCACAACAGGGGCGACCAATCCGGCTTCAGGTCACGACCCATCCTGCCCTGAAACACGTGCTGGAAACTCCACGGACCTGCGGGGCTGTGGAACAGGCTGCGGACACTCCTCTCCGGGGTGTTGAAGACGATCGTGGCCATGGAATTGTACTCGCCATCAGCACAGAACAGCTGTGAGAGGGATAAGTGGAGGTTCAGGCCTGAGGACAGGATACACACCCTCTCAGCTGTTCAGCCAATGAAATCACAGAGAGCCCACCTCCAGCTGCCTTACCTGCAAGGGGTATTCCTCCAGCTGATCCTCCCCCAGGGGCTGGCAGTCGTTGGAGAAGTAGATCATAGTGAAGAACACAGTGGCCGTCACGGCAGCAACCAGTATGGCCTCGATCACCTGCAGGCAGGCCGGTGGATATACCTGGGGATGGGGGGGGGGGGGCATGGTGGCTCAGCTAATGATTTTGTTGTGGGACAACTTTCATTTGCATCAAACCAGTGTGGGGCAGTTTCAAGGTCAGCCCCACAGTCTCGGGATATATTTATTTAATTATTTAATTTCAAGTGTTAAGATGCCTAAGTTTCAGACAGGCGTGACACAGTAAAAACCAAACAGGCCTCACTTACGTGCACACACACAGGCAGAGGTACGCACACACACACACACACACACAGGCACACATGCGCACAGAAGTACGCACACACACACACACACACAGGCACACACACGCACACAGGCACACGCACACAGGCACACCTGATCCTGAGGATGGTGAGCCAGTAGTTCAGGACGTTGAACAGTGCTCCCAGCAATCCACCTGCGGGGGGGAAAGAGACATGGGCCCGGCATGAGAAAACCAGAAACAGAACCAGTCCGTTAAGATGTAAAAGAGCAAGGTTTGGGTTTCCACAATAAGACGCTCCCTCTCTCTCTCTCTCTCTCACCGAAGGCTCCCATGACGATAAACAGAGGAATCTCATACAGGTAGTACTCCGTGCTCTGAGGGGGGGGGGTAAAAAAAAAGAAAAAAAAAATCAATACCCAGAATCCTCCAGTCAAACATGCAAATGACAACATCACACCCTACAGGACTACACACATGGGGGCACCTCTTGTTTGCCTCTTTTTTTTTTATTTAATTTTATTTTATATATATATATATATATATATATATATATATATATATATATTATATATATATATATATATATATATATATATATATATATATATATATATATAGAGTAATTTCTTCTATTTTCTAAAAAGTTACTGATATCTAGTTGGATGGCTAGATGAACACCGCTTCAGTTCCCAAACTTCTCCTCAGGGGCACCTCAGCCGTTCCATGATTTTGTTAAATTTCACCAACAGCTGAATTAAAA